>NC_090732.1:69460853-69466411 GCF_036898095.1 Palaemon carinicauda
CCTGAATATAGAGACGACTGGAGAAATCTAACCGAGGCCGTTCTCGTCAATAAGAGTGTGACGAGATAATGATGATAACAACGATGAAAAATTATATATACACACATATATATGTATATATATATATATATATATATATATATATATATATATATATATATATATATACTGTATACTCGTATGTATATTTCAAATAAGGCATACATGTTAATATATCAACTTCTGGATTCTCTTAACGACCTCAGGATCAGGGCCTCAGGCAAAATCACTCAAATGCTATAGTATTTGACGGCTGGGTTTCGAACCCTGGTCCAGGATACCTGTATGACATTGACCATACCACTCGCCCATGAAGAAAGATAAAAGACAATGACAATTCTTCTGTACATATACCTATTGAATTCAGGTTTTTTTGTAATTAGAATTGAAAGTAACCTATCTTCAGCATCATAGCTAATTGGTAGGTTTGTGACTTGGCATTCGATTAATGATAAATTTTGCACATTTAAACGTGTTTTTCATAATTCAAATAAGCCCTATATAATAATACATTAAAATCTGGAATCTTTTAACGACCTCGGGATCAGAGCCCCAGGCGAAATCGCTCAAGGACTATAGTATATGACCGGCCGGGTTTCGAACACTGTTCCAGGATACCTGTATGACATCAACCACACCACTCAGCCACGAAGAAACATAAAAGTCAATGACAATTCTTCTGTACGTATACCTGTTGAATTCAAGTTTCTTGTAATTAGAATGGAAATTACTCCATCTTCACCATCGTAGCTAATTGGTAGGTTTGTGACTTGGCATTCGATTAATGATAAATTTTGCACATTTAAACGTGTTTTTTCTATTTCAAATTAACCATATATAATTATACATTAAAGTGTGGATTCTCTTAACGAACTTGGGATCAGAGCCACAACCATAATCACTCAAAGACTATAGTATCTGACAGGCCGGGTTGTGAACCCTGGTCTAGGATACCTGTATGACTTTCACCATAACACTCAGGCACGTAGAAAGATAAAAGTAAATGACAATTCTTTTGTACATATACCTGTCGAATTCAGATTTTTTGTACTTAGGATTGAAATTAACCCATTTTCACCATCGTAGCTAATTGGTAGGTTTGTGCCTTGGCATTTGTTTAATGATATATTTTGCACATTTAAACGTGTTTTTAATATTTCAAATAAACCATATATTTTGATACATTGAGGTCTGGATTCTCTTAACAACCTCAGGATCAGGGATCCAGGAGAAATCACTCAAGGACTATAGTATCTGACCGGCCTTGTTTTGAACCCTGGTCCAGGATAACTGTATGACATTGACCATACCACTCAGCCACGAAGAAAGATAAAAGTCAAAGACAATTCTTCTGTATATATACCTGCCAAATTATGGTTTTTTTTGGTACTTAGAATGGATACTAGCCCATCTTCGCTATCATAGCTAATTGGTAGGATTGTGACTTGGCATTTGATTAATGATAAATTTTGCTCATTCAAACATGTTTTTCAAATTTCAAATGAGCCATATATATCAATACAATAAAGTCTGGATTCTCTTAACAACCTTGGGATCGGAGCCCCAGGCGAAATCACCCAAAGACTATAGTATCTGATTGGCCGGGTTTTGAACCCTGGTCCATGATACCTGTATGACATTGACCATACCACTCAACCACGAAGAAAGATTAAAGACAATGACAATTCTTCTGTACATATACCTATTTAGTTCAGGTTTTTTTGTAATTAGAATTGAAAGTAGCCTATCTTCAGCATCGTAGCTGATTGTTAGGTTTGTGACTTGGCATTCGATTAATGATAAATTTTGCACATTTAAACGTGTTTTTCATAATTCAAATAAGCCATATATAATAATACATTAAAGTCTGGTATCTTTTCACGACCTCGGGATGAGGGCCCCAGGCGAAATCGCTCAAGGACTATAGTAACTGACCGGCCGGGTTTCGAACACTGTTCCAGGATACCTGTATGACATTAACCACACCATTCAGCCACGAAGAAAGATAAAAGTCAATGACAATTCTTCTGTACATATACCTATTGTATTCAGGCTTTTTGTACTTAGAATGGAAATTACTCCATCTTCACCATCGTAGCTAATTGATAGTTTTGTGACTTGGCATTCGACTAATGATAAATTTTGCTCATTTAAACGTGTTTTTTCCATTTCAAATTAACCATATATAATTATACGTTAAAGTGTGGACTCTCTTAACGACCTTGGGATCAGAGCCGCAACCATAATCACTCAAAGACTATAGTATCTGACAGGCCAGGTTGTGAACCCTAGTCTAGGATACCTGTATGACTTTCAGCATAACACTCAGCCACGAAGAAAGATAAAAGTAAATGATAATTCTTTTGTACATATACCTGTCGAATTCAGGTTTTTTGTACTTAGAATTGAAAATAACCCATTTTCACCATCGTAGCTAATTGGTAGGTTTGTGACTTAGCATTTGTTTAATGATATATTTTGCACATTTAAACGTGTTTTTCATATTTCAAATAAGCCATATATTTTAATGCAGTGAATTCTGGATTCTCTTAACAACCTCAGGATCAGGGATCCAGGAGAAATCACTCAAAGACTATAGTATTTGACCGGCCTTGTTTTGAACCCTGGTCCAGGATAACTGTATGACATTGATCATACTACTCAGCCACGAAGAAAGATAAAAGTCAAAACCAATTCTTCTGTATATACTCCTGCCACATTTAGGTTTTTTTGTACTTAGAATGGAAACTAACCCATCTTCTCTATCATAGCTAATTGGTAGGATTGTGACTTGGCATTTGATTAATGATAAATTTTGCTCATTCAAACATGTTTTTCATATTTCAAATGAGCAATATACATTAATACAATAAAGTCTGGATTCTCTTAACAACCTTGGGATCGGAGCCCAAGGCGAAATCACCCATAGACTATAGTATCGGATTGGCCGGGTTTCGAACCATGGTCCAGGATACCTGTATGACATTGACCATACCAATGAAGAAAGATAAAAAACAATGACAATTCTTCTGTACATATACCTATTGAGTTCAGGTTTTTTGTAATTAGAATTGAAAGTAACCTATCTTCAGCATCGGAGCTGATTGGTAGGTTTGTGACTTGGCATTCGATTAATGATAAATTTTGCACATTTAAACGTGTTTTTCATAATTCAAATAAGCCATATATAATAATACATTAAAGTCTGGAATCTTTTAACGACCTCAGGATCAGAGCCCCAGGCGAAATCGCTCAAGGACTATTGTAACTGACCGAACGGGTTTCGAACACTGTTTCAGGATACCTGTATGACATCAACCACACCACTCAGACATGAAGAAAGATAAAAGTCAATGAAAATTCTTCTGTACATATACCTGTTGTATTCAGGTTTCTTGTACTTAGAATGGAAATTACTCCATCTTCACCATCGTAGCTAATTGGTAGGTTTGTGACTTGGCATTCGATTAATGATAAATTTTGTTCATTTAAACGTGTTTTTCCATTTCAAATTAACCATATATAATTATACATTAAAGTGTGGATTCTCTTAACGACCTTGGGATCAGAGCCGCAACCATAATCACTCAAAGACTATAGTATTTGACAGGCCGGGTTGTGAACCCTGGTCTAGGATACCTGTATGACTTTCATCATAACACTCAGCCACGAAGAAAGATAAAAATAAATGACAATTCTTTTGTACATATATCTGTCGAATTCAGGTTTTTTGTACTTAGAATTGAAATTAACCCATTTTCACCATCGTAGCTAATTGGTAGGTTTGTGACTTGGCATTCGGTTAATTATATATTTTGCCCATTTAAATGTGTTTTTCATATTTCAAATAAGCCATATTATTTAATACAGTGAATTCTGGATTCTCTTAACAACCTCAGGATCATGAATCCAGGAGAAATCACTCAAAGACTATTGTATCTGACCGGTCTTGTTTTGAACCCTGGTCCAGGATAACTGTATGATATTGACCATACCACTCACCCACGAAGAAAAATAAAAGACAATGACAATTCTTCTGTACATATACCTATTGAGTTCAGGTTTTTTTGTAATTAGAATTGAAAGTAACATATCTTCAGCATCGTAGCTAATTGGTAGGTTTGTGACTTGGCATTCGATTAATGATAAATTTTGCACATTTAAATGTGTTTTTCATAATTCAAATAAGCCATATATAATAATACATTAAAGTCTGGAATCTTTTAACGACCTCGGGATCAGAGCTCCCGGCAAAATCGCTCAAGTACTATAGTATCTGACCGGCCGGGTTTCGAACACTGTTCCAGGATACCTGTATGACATTAACCACACCACTCAGCCACGAAGAAAGATAAAAGTCAATGACAATTCTTCTGTACATATACCTGTTGTATTCAGGTTTTTTGTACTTAGAATGGAAATTAACCCATGTTTACCGTCGTAGCTAATTGGTAGGTTTGTGACTTGGCATTCGATTAATGATAAATTTTGCGCATTTAAACGTGCTTTTCATATTTCAAATATGCCATATATATTAATACATTGAAGTCTGGATTCTCTTAACGACCTCAGGATCAGAGCCCCAGGCAAAATCACTCAAAGACTCCAGTATCTGACTGGCCGGGTTTCGAACCCTGGTCCAGGAAACCACCCAGGCACGAAGACAGATAAAAGTCAATGACAATTCCTTTGTACATATACACAGTTAATGCAGGTGTTTTGTACTGAGAATTGAAATTAACCTATTTTCACCATCGTAGCTAAATGCTAGGTTTGTGACTTGGCATTCCATTAATGATAATTTTTGCACATTAAGAAGTGTTTCTCATATTTCAAATAAGCCATTTATATTAATACATTGAATTCTGGATTCTCCTAACGACCTTGGGATCAAAGCCCCAGGCGAAATCACTCAAAGACTATAGTATCTTACCGGCCAGGTTACGAACCCTGAACCAAGATACTTGTATGATATTGACCATACCATTCAGTCACGAAAAAAGATAAAAGTCAATGACAATTCTTCTGTACATATACCTGTTGAATTCATGTCTTTTGTACATAGAATTGAAATAAACCCATTTTCACCATCGTAGCTAATTGGTAGTTATGTGAATTGGCCTTTGATTAATGATATATTTTGCATGTTTAAACGTTTTTTTTTTCATATTTCAAATAAGCCATATTGATTAATACATTAAAGTCTTAATTCCCTTAACGACCTCGTGATCAGAGCCCCAGGCAAAATCACTCAAAGACTATAGTTTCTTCGTGACTGAGCGGTATGGTCAATGTCAAATAGGTATCCTGGACCAGGGCTCGAAACCCGGCCGGTCAGTTACTATAGTGTTTGAGTGATATCGGATGGGGCTCTGATCCTAAGGTCGTTAAGAGAATCCAGATTTTAATGATTATTATATATGGCTTATTTGAAATAGGAAAAACACGTTTAAATGTGCAAAATTTATCATTAATCGAATGCCAAGTCAGACACCTACCAAGTAGAAACAATGGTGAAG
>NC_090732.1:69466911-69469411 GCF_036898095.1 Palaemon carinicauda
TAAGAACCTTAACGGGATAACCGTAAATCATGAACTTAAAATGCACTAGCGAATTAACAATAGCTAGCCCTTCCTTGTCTATTACTGCATACTTACTTTCGGAAGTTCTCAATTTTCGAGAATAGAAAGCTATCGGGAAAAATTGTTTATCATATTGCTGAAGCAATACCCTTCCTACTCCTAAGTCTGAGGCGTCTGTTGCAATGAAGAATTCCTTACCGAAGTCAGGAAATTTTAAGATAGGAGAACTACCCAGTTCATCTTTCAAAGTATTAAACGCCTGTTGATGTTGCTCAGACCATATGAAATCTACGCCCTTCTTCGTAAGATTAGTTAAAGGAGCGGCTATTATTGATAGTTGCGTATATAAACGCCTGTAATATCCACTACAACCCAGAAATTGCTGTATTCCCTTGACATTAGTAGGTATGGGAAAATTACGTATAGCCGACACCTTATCATGGACTACTTTAAAGGACCTTGGCTTGACACCATGAAACCCAAATATATTAATTCTGTTTTGAAAAATTTCACACTTACTAATCTTTACCCTTAAGTTATGTTGTCTTAATCTCTGTAGTACTAGTTCTAACATACGTAGATGTTCTTCTAAGGTGTTGGAAAAGATTACAAGATCATCCATATAGGCATGCAATATATCCCCTAACAAGTCTCCAAACACTATGTTAATCATTCTTGTAAATGTTATAGGAGCACAACGTAAACCAAAAGGCATCCGTAAAAATTCATAATGTCCCCTGGCTGTACTGAAGGCTGTGTATGGATACTATCTTCTTCTAATGATATCTGGTGAAAGCCTTTAAGTAAGTTCAAACTGGTAAAATATTTATTCTGACCTAACAAAGACAAAATATCGTCAGTACATGGCACTGGGAATCGATCAGGGATCGTTTCCTCGTTTAGACGACGAAAGTCGACGCAGATACGCCATGTTCGATCTTTTTTCGGTACAACTATTAAAGGAAAATTATAAGGGCTGTTTGATTTCCTAATGATTCCTTCTTCTAGCATTTTACCTACTTCATCATTTATTTCATTCTGGAATTTCATAGGGAGTCTGTACGAGGGTACATAGATAATTTTCTGCTTGTCCTTTAACCTTATTTGATGCTCGATCACATCTGTTTTTCCTAAGGATCCATCCGTAGTGGAAAAAACATCATGATATTTAGTTAAAAGTTCAAAAATTTCTGCTGAATTTCTTCGTCTTGAATGTCCTTATTGATTTTATTTTTAATAGATCGCAAAAGGGATTCATCCGCAACTGATTGAGAGTGATTGATTTCAGCAACGGTAAGAATACGATGTTTATAAACTTCTACATCCAAGATATGTTGATTTTTGTGATTTACTAAAGTGTTATTTAAATGATTACAGACTTCAATATTACATTGTTGATGTGAGCCTACTGTATAAATAGCTTGTGTGACAGACAATCCGTTAGTTTTCAAAGTATCGGAAAGGATTAATATTTCAGATCCCGGTAATGTTTTTCTTTATTTGCACTATTAAATTCGAAGGTACGTTTGGTTCGATAGATTGCGTGCAAGATGATATTACGGGTGAACGAGAATTCTGCTGGGTCGTGTATATTATTTCTTTTATTAGTGAGACAAGTTATTGGTTCTTCAACGTACGTTACGGTTACATTTGTCGTCTCATTTTTATCCAAAACTGATTTTAAGGTATTAGAAGACTTATAGAATTTCCCTTTGATATACACGCCGTGCTTGGCAGGGGCTAAGATAATGTTTTGATTTCCCATAGATGGGTATCCTATAATTACAGCTGGATACATATTAATTTTTTTTACAACAAATGTATCGGCAAATGTGCGATTACCGACTCTGAACTGAACATGAGTTATGCCTATGACATTTAATTCATTATTTCCTATACCCGAAAGTCTAATTCCGGATTTTTCAATCGGAAAGTTCGAAAACAACAAATGATGTGTCTTCAAATCCATGATATTACGTGGACTACCAGAGTCAAAAAATAACGTAAAGGATTTGTGTTCTAAATTTACAGCATATAAGGTTGGCCGTAACTCATTTTGGCTTATTATTGTATGAATTCGTTGCAAATCTACGGGAGCATGCACTGTTTTACTTATTCGGTCGTGTGTTTCATAGGAAAATCTATTGTCTCACAATTATCTGATAAAACATTAAATTGATTATTCAATACTATTGATGTTGACACGAATGACCTTGACCCAACATCACTCTCTTCCCCTCTAGAGTTAACTATGTGGTATTTGCTTTGCTCTGCACATTCTGAAAATTAGTCTGACCTTGCGAGGTCTGGTTTGACGACCCAGGCTCAGCGATATTTGAAGAAGTGTTTGTTTGTTTTGGACTCTGAACTGCATTGACATTTGGTTGTTTCTTCTTATTGTTAAAATGAGGATTTTCTTTTTATTTCCATATGGAACTGGACTGTGGAATTGACTGTGTATTTCTGGGATATTGTTGTG
>NC_090732.1:69479411-69481911 GCF_036898095.1 Palaemon carinicauda
TAAAATTATTCCCACCTGATACTTAATTATGTGGGACTAACTTATACAGTATCATCCAGCAGTAATAACAGGCATAATATTCCAAGTCAACCATCCTCACCATACTCCTTGGCCATACAAATAATTGGGTTGGCTAAGCGGTGAAAAGGAAGCTGAAACTAGGACTACCTCGTCTGACTCCTGCCCCTGCCTCTATTGTACTATTTCCAATAATGCTTAATATTACCTCCAAGGAATTTTGAATGGCACGTACCATGTTTAATCCACATTTCATTCGTTGTAATAATCCTATAAGTGTTTTCCTGTTTATTTTGTCCGTAAGCCTAAGCAAAATCTACAAAAAATTTATACAATGGCACTTTTGTCTTTCTAGTAATGTCTATTAATATGCACAAAGTAAGAATTTGCTCTTCACAGCTCCTCCCCTTCTTAGTCCTAGCTTGTTCTTTATAGGTATAAACCATTGTTTTAGTCTGTTATTGAGGACGTGACCATAAAGCTTGGGCAATGCCGCCGTAATGTTTATCTCACGGTAGTTAAAATTATCCCTAAAATCCCATCCTTTGAAAATGCTGAAAATTTCGGCAGGTTTCCATGACAAGGGATATACCTCGAAGAAGACAGAATTTAGAATAAATAATATGAATAAAATTCAAGTAACATTGAGCAATTTGAAAACTCCGTGAGAGATACCCTCAGGGCCAGGGGCTTTATTGGTCTTAATTTCCTGAATACCTTCCCTCACTTCTCTTTCCGTAATTTGATCATCGAGAAGTGGAATGCAGACTTGATTCGGTCCATCAACCTCAAGAGGGACTTCTGTTTCCTATGATCTGCACTATAAAGTTTTGGAGAATAATTCACTAGTTCAAAATCATTTGGTACAGTAACAGTTTTTTTCTCAAAAGTGCCCTTCCAATTTATTGCTGTCCAAATTGTTCTGGCATCGTTTTGTTCAAGTAACCATTTCCATATATTGTCACGATTTACATTTGAATCTGTAACAAAGGGATGCAAAGCTTATTATACATTAAAACACATTATTTATATCATACTTTTCATTATCATTATTCGTAATTGACATAGGATCAGGTAAAAGAGATGTCACTTTTGGGCGGCCAATTTTACTAATTGTAATGGGTTTTCGTGACGGTAAACTGCTACTTTAGAAAGGAATGCAAGTAATTTAGGTCTTTCGCCTAGTAAGGACGAATAACTAAAATCAGTTTCTATTTCGAAACCAATGGGAACATGGTTTGATTGAAATTTCTGTAATTAGCAGATATAGAAACTTTTAACAACAGATAAATAACCTTTACAACAAACTTCCTAGTTAGACTTCTCGTTCGTTCGTCGTGTATTACAGCCAACTGTTGTTGGCACAGGCCTTTCCCTTGGTCAGCTCGGATTAGATGGTTATTTGTTTTAGGTTTAAACTTTTAGAAATCTCTCTCATTACCCCTCAGGATTCATACTATAACGGAATCTTTGGAGATTATCAAAATATTCAAGAGACCCGAGACGTGAGTCCCCCATTATTACCTGTCTAATATCAATGTCATTATACTATTAGTCTTTTAGTTCATTCAAATCATAAATATGATTCTCAAATAGGTAACTTTTTATGAGTACAGCCACACCGCCAATAATCTTGCTTTTAATACACGAAAAGCCTGCTAAAGAAAATGGATAACTTGTCCTTATTTCCTTTAAAAATTTTCATTGCAGTTCCAAGAACATGATTTAAGTATTATCTTTATCCCCCTTAGATAAAAAACGAAGGTCTAAAATAATCAATAACCATTTACAAGGACTTCTCGTCAACTCAAGTCGTAGTGAACATTATAGGCCTTGGTTTTTGGTTTATCTCTCTCCCTTGTTTCCACTTCCTTTAACCTGTTGAATTCCATTCTAACCAGTAAGTGAACATCCTTCTATACGAATATTTTAGAAAATCCATTGCCTCTCGTTTTCAAGGATTTGCTCCTGATCTGCCCTAGCCCGGAGTTTAGCGAATATGGCTCTATTTCTGTTTGTTGTTGGTTTGCCCAAACCATGTAGGTCTTCTGTGTGTGTCATCTCGTTATAGTTTCTTGAGGATTTGATTGATCTTTTCCTTGTCTTCACTTGATATCATAGCTTCTCCTTTAGTATTAGGGATGTTAATATCTCCTTCCGGCACCCCAAGGAAAATTATATTCCGGGATTTCTTCTCGACTTCCAAATTAGTATTTTTCCTTTTTTAGAACTGTGAGCTCGGCATATATCCTTCTACATTCATCCTTGAAATCGCGAAATTCATGTAGATGCTCGTCCAATTTTCTTTCCACAGAAGAGGTAGTATTACTACCAGCTGCTCCGTGGTTTGCTTCAAAAGGGTATTCAGTGCTGTCATTATTTCTTCCTTTTTCATCTGGTTCAGTTTGTTATCTGTCAGTCTTTGTACATTTCCGGCGTATGGGGGGCTATTATTTGGATGAATAGCCATGATTAAAGACTA
>NC_090732.1:69491911-69494411 GCF_036898095.1 Palaemon carinicauda
TACTTCGTGCCCTTTGGATACGCCGTTTACCCGAACCTGTATGCGCTGCCATACCTGATGTCGATCGTTTACCTATAAACGACTTGATGAAAAAAGCCGACACCCTTATGGACCACCACTTCACGACCTTCAAGACCTCCATCAACGCCACCACTCCTAATAAAGAGGACGCCTATTCAACGTCAACCGAAGCTGACGTGAATGCCGTAGGACATACACGCCTACCCCATGACGTGCCGAAGCAGCGATAAAGCCACCCACCACCCACCACTCGCTCGCGCCCCAACCAACGACTTCTACAGCCACTTACTGCCTCCCATCGGCTGCAGTTTTGCTACTACCACAACAGATTAAGGGCAGCCGCGAAGAAATGTGCCAAGGAATGTCAGTGGCCATAAAACGTGTAAGTAGGCCATCACTCGTGGCGGTGACCTCCAGTGTTTCTATTCTTTTATTTTTACATGATGCAGGAACAGGCGTGGGATTTTTGGTAGACACGGGTGCTTGTCGTTCTCTTTTGCCAAGGGAACTCTTCAGGACACAACGTAGTCTGTCTACGTCTTCCGACATCCGCCTGGTAGCTGCCAACGGATCTGCGATACCCACCTACGGGTACGAGAACCTCACATTATCGCTTGGAAACGTTGCTGATGTCACATTGCCAATCCTCGGTGCGGATTTCCTCTCTCATTTCCACCATCTGGTCGATGCCCCCTACTGACGATTGGTCAACGCAGACTCGTACTTGTCGACACCTCTTTAACCCGCCTCCTTCAACCTCGCTCTCCACATCAATGCACCCATGGATGCCTACGCCCACCTCCTCACGCCGTACCCAGAAGTTTTCCGTCCAGATCTTTGTCATACGCCCACGGCTCCGGCCAAGCACGGTATTTATCACCATATCAAGACAACGGGACCCCCCGTCTTTGCAAAATTCAGACGTCTTTTACCCGAACGATTGGCAGCCGCCAAACAGACGTTCGCCGAAATGGAGGAAATGGGCCTTTGCCAAAAGGCCTCCAGCCCACGGTTGTTACACTTACACATCGTTCTGAAGAATGATGGCTACCTTCGTCCGTGCGGGGATTACAGGCACCTGAACATGCAAACAGAACTGGATCACTACCCCCTCCGAAACATCGCTAACGTGACCTCCTACCTGCACAAAGTGAAGGTTTTCTCCGCGCTTGACCTCCTGAAGGGGTATTATCAGGTGCCTATGAAACCAGAGGACATCCCCAAGACCACCATCACCACTCCCTTCGGTACATACACCTTCAATTACTCTTGTTTTTCCCTTCATAATGCTTGGGCCACTTTTCAATGTCTCATGGATGGCATCGTAGAGGACCTCCCCTTCTGTGTATGTTATGTGGACGACATACTTGTGTTCTCATCCTCAAAAGAGGAACATCTCCGTCACCTGCGCATCGTGCTCGACTGCCCGCAACAAAACGGCCTTGAAGTCCGGTATGACAAGTGTACCTTTGGCGCCAACGAAGTGTCGTTCTTAGGACACTGCATCACTCCTGAAGGAGTCCATTCCCTCCCTGAGAAGGTAGCAGCCGTTCAGAACTTCCCCATGCCCTCGACCGTCAAAGCTCTGCAGGAATTCTTGGGCATGATCAACTATTATCACCGTTTTCTGCCAGCCATTGCTGCAACTCTTGCTCCCCTCTATGCCTCCCTCAAGGGCAAGCCAAAGGACCTGAAGTGGGGTTCCCTTCAAAAAGCAGCCTTCTGCAATGCAAGAAAGGCCCTATCAACCGCTGCAGCTCTCACTTTTCTCATCACACATGCCCCTCTCCTTCTCTCCACCGATGCCAGCGATGTTGCTATTGGTGCAGTACTAGAACAGGTGGTCAACGGCTCGCCCCGACCATTAGTCTTCTTCAGCAGAAAACTGTCCAAGGCAGAATCGGGTTATTCTACCTTTGATCGCGAATTGCTGGCGATGCACTTGGCTGTCCGTCACTTCCACCATTTCTTAGAAGGTACGCCCTTCGTCATTCGCACAGACCACATGCCTCTGGTGCACGCCTTCACTCGACAGTCTGACGCCTGGTCCGCCCATCAACGCAGACATCTCTCCGTCATGGCTGAATACAATTGCACCCTTCAATACGTCCCTGGGAAAATGAATCCCGTTGCCGATGCCCTGTCAAGAAACACGTTGGCTGCCGTTCAACTGGGATAAGATTACAACGCCTTGGCTGAAGCTCAACGAAAGGATCCAGAGTATCAAGCATATAGGACATCCTGCACATCGCTCCGTTGGGAAGACATCCCCTTGACGACTCCAACACCGCCCTCCTCTGTGACGTCAGTACTGGTAGACCGCGACCTTGGATTCCTGCTCCCATGTGCCGACAGGTATTTGATTTCATTCACAGCCTTTCACATCTCTCGTCCCGTTCTACTGCACAGCTGCTGAAGATGAAGTTAATTTGGCACGGCATTTCTAAGGATGCTAAGCATGCGGTCCGCGCATGTACTT
>NC_090732.1:69501911-69509411 GCF_036898095.1 Palaemon carinicauda
CTCTTCAAATACCTATAACTACTTTCCACCTAAAATCTTTTTCCTTTCTTCTGTACCATTCCTCTGCTCCATATGCCTGTCGTATTTTCCAGTCCTTGAATGCGTTTGATTTTCTTTTAACTGATACTTTCATCTCTCTGTTTCATCACCACTTTTCTGCTTTCGGCACACCATATCTGCTGGTTCTTCTCACTAATTCCTCTTTTTCCCTTACACATATTACTTTTATACACAACCAAATATTTTCCACCCTGTTACCCTGTCAAATCTCTAAGGTCAACCTTTCCAGTCGTCTCTCTCTCACAGTCCTTCTAAATTACTCACACTTTTCTCCTTCAAGGTCCTCAACCCTAATTCTAGAACTGCTCTTTCTCTTCTTGGGGTTTCTACCTTTCATTTCAAAATCCATCACTACCAGTCCATGTTGCTTAACACAAGCTTCCCCATAATTCACTTTACAGTTCATCACATTTTTCTTACTTGTTTGCCTCTCTAACCAATAAGTAATCTATTTGGCTTTCCACTCCTCCACTTTCATAGGTTATCAGATGCTTATCCAAGTTCTAAAACCAGGTATTCATGCATGCTAATAAAAAAAACCGAGCCATCTCTAATACATACTCCACATTCTCATTTCTAATTCAGAACCCATGGTCCCCATGTACCTCCTCATATCCATATCCCTTCTCTTCCCTCCTTTGCCATTCATATCTGCTCCTATGATTAGCTTCTCTTCCTCTTTCCCTGATCTAATAGCAGTATCAAACTCTTGTCTAAATAATTCTTTTTCATGTTCTTGACAACCCATCTGGGGGGGGGTTCCATATGCTGGAATTATATTATAATAGATTTAATAATCTTTACTCGGTATGTGTTTCCTATTATTATTATTATTATTATTATTATTATTATTATTATTATTATTATTATTATCTAAGCTACAACCCTAGTTGGAAAAGCAAGATGCTATATGTCCAAGGGCTTCAACAGAAAAAAACAGCCCAGTGAGGAAAGGACACGAAAAAAAAAACATATTCTAAGAACAGCAACAACACCAAAATAAATATTCACTATATAAACTATAAAAATTTTAACAAAACAAGTGGAAGAGAAATAAGATAGAATAGTGTGCCCGAGTGTACCCTCAAGCAAGAGAACTCTAATCCAAGACAGTGGAAGACCATGGTAGAGAGGCTATGGCCGTAGCCAAGACTAGAGAACAATGCTTTGATTATAGAGTGCCCTTCTCCTAGAAGAGCTGCTTACCATAGCTAAAGAGTGTCTTCTGTGTTGTAATTGTTTCAAATATACATGATTGCACACTGGTGCAGTTTTGAACCATCCGTCATATTTTGGGCTGCCTTTTTATATAGCTCTTTTCAAAAATCTTTCAGTTAGCAGGAATACAGGCTCTTGTCCATACACTAAGAAGAAAATCGGGTGTCTCAGCAATGCATTATATGAAATGTTTAGGCTAGCTTCAGCTGTAAGAAGCATGGCTTGTCAATGGGGTTCATCGGCCAGTAAGTAACGTAAAATTTCCACCACTTCCCTATTTTGGGATTCCACTAAGCCATTAGCTGAGGGCCTACAGTATATATAAGTGGAAAACTTTAAATTTTCATCATTACTTTATTTACAAGCTCGAGGCTATTATCACTTATCAAAATTTTCAGGCAACCAAACTTAGTAATGAAATAGCACAGAGCCTGGACTAATGAACTTGTTAATTTATCCAACATTGCGTAAGTATGAGTGTATCGAGTAAATGCATCCACCAATACACATACTGTATATACTTATGTTGTGTTATACTGGGACGTCCATGTGTACCCTATAAAATTTGACAGGAATCACAGGTGGCTTTCTGGTTTCTGGTACAGTGTTTTTATGTTCTTTAAAACGGTTATAAACATGACAATATTTTATATACCTTGCTATATATTTTCTCATCCCTAACCAAAAGAGGCATTCAAGTGCTCTTATTAATGTTCTATCATTATTAATGTTCTATCAATCCCAAAATACCCTGCGTACAAACTTGAGGGAGGAATAAATACACCTGAACAGCATTCCTCTCTGGTCTCTCGTAAACATAATATAAGACATAATTCTTTATTAAAAAAAGTTCTCACGAGACACATTAAAAAAGATGGGCAACTGTGTGATACTCCAAAAATCCCTGCTCGGCTCCTTCCAGTCATTCGCCTCCTAGGTCAATCACACTTGCATCATCAGGGCACTCATTCTGGATACCTCTGATCATGTCCTCTGTCACCCACATACATTTACATTGATTCTCTCTCTCTCTCTCTCTCTCTCTCTCTCTCTCTCTCTCTCTCTCTCTCTCTCTCTCTCTCTCTCTCTCTTTCACTAATATGTCTGCTAATTCTCTCTTTCTTTCTCGTGTCTGTTCTCTTTCTCTCTCAAGTGGTTCTCATTTTCTGATTGATCCTAGCAAAAAATTTCATACTTTCTATGTGAGGGCTAATTCTTTTTATGAATAATGAACTCAACATTTTGGGACTGTTCTTCATTCTTCTTTTGTGATTTTTTAGTTACTCCCATTACTACACCTCTGGAGAGGACATCAGTCACTTTGTTAGCTTTACCCTCTATATGAGCAAAACCCTTAATGGTAAACTCTAACAATCTTTTAATCACCCTTGCATGTTTAGACGTTGAGTCTTCCTTGTAAAGTAAATCATATAAAGGCCGATGATCAGTTTGCAACTCAATTGGCTGAGCTAATAAAGAAAGCTGAGACCTCTCCAGAACCCAATGGATCGACAATGCCTCCAAGTCAAAGGTACTTAAATTCTTTTCTGCCCCTTTTAATACTGTAGAAGCAAAACAAATTGGTCGCTCCCTACTCTCATCTCTTTGAAAATCACGCCACCGATAGCTAAGCTACTTGCATCTGTTTTCACCAAAAACGGATGATCAAATCTAGGATATGCAAGTAACTCATCTCTGGTTAAAGCAACTTTCAATTGGTTAAAGGCCCTTTCTTCTTCTACTCCACAATCTATTACTTTTTGTTTCTTTAAAGCCTCTAAGGCTATCGCTATTTCTCCAAAACCTCTTATGAATTAACGGTAATACCCTGCGATGGCAATGGGCATCCGGCTTGGGAAAATTCTTAATAGCTTTTATGTTACAGAGGTAGTGTTGGATACCTTCTGGGGTTATTACATGACCTAGAAATTTGACATGTTTACAGAAAAAATAGCACTTTGATATATTATTTTTATACCATTTCGAGACAATGTTTCTGAGACTTAACGAATATTGTTATTATATTCTGTTTTTTCCTATGTAATTATGATATTGTCTAAATAGATAATAACATTATGAGAATTAAGGGAGATAACACTGCTATCATTACTCTGGAAAAAATGCACAGGAGCATTAAACTGAAATAGATGGTTACTGGTTATAAACGATGTTTTGCATTTACTGTTTTCCTGAATACATACAGTATTTGATAGTATCCAGAATTTAAATCAATAAATTTAAAATATTTACTATCCTCTAGCTTTACGAGTAATTCTTTGATCGAAGATAATGGGAATGCATTATCCTTAAGGACTTCATTTACCTTCCTATAATGAACACACAATCTCGCCCAGCTCTCCATTTTCCTAACTAACTACTAAAATTGGAAAAGCCCATGGTGACTTGCTCTCCTTGATAATCCCTTGTTTCTTTAATTCATTTATTTACCTTTCTATCTCTCCTTGGAAATGAACGAGTACTCTATAAGTATAAGGCCTTGGCCTGATTAGCCTTATGTGCCCAGTTTCATTACTAAAAGGAAATCAATTAATCTTCCCTGGTGGCTCGTCTCCAATTGCAATTACATCGGGATGTAATGTTACTAACTACAGGTTGATATTCTGGCAAACACTGTTTTTGGGCTTACATAATCAAGATCTGAGTATGTTCATCTGTGCGAGGCCAAGTCACAGTTCCCAAGATTTCGTCATCAGTAATAATTTGGTCCTAAGTCTTTTTTTTTTTTTTTTTTTTTTTTTTTTCTCTAAGTTAATCATCGCAATGTTTTCTTTGTTTCCTTTTACTTCTGATAAGAATCACAGCTCCCAAAATTCCGTCATCGGTAATTTGCTCCCAAGTCTTTTTTTTCTGCCAAGTTAATTATCGCAATACCTGCTTTGTTCCCTTTTATTTCTGACAAGACCTCTAAGACTATGTGTGCACATTTTTCATGTAGTTCTCTCCCGGAGAGGCAAAGACTTATCACTGTTATACACATGAGCACTTAGGGGGCCACTATTTCCCCTTTTTCAGATACCGCCGTTACCTTTTCCACTTGTCTCCCATCTGGCATGGGCTCTTCGTCTTTCATAACCTTCTATTGTCAAAATGCACCCTCATGCCATCACACTTATTCTGTCTTTGCAAATCGATATGTGGTTTTTCATTATAAAACCAAGACCAGTATACCATGGATACCCTGAAATACCTAAGATGGGTAAGATAGAATAAAACCTGTTCAAGTTTTAAAGATCCTATCTAAAAGTTGACTGTCATTGTGTGTCTTGCCTGTAGTTTATTTCCTCCTGGCGTGTCAAGGATAATAGGCATTGCTGACTGTAGAAGACTCAAGGAACTTCCTTGTTCAAGAAGTAAAATGCTGGCTCATTTGTCAATCAGGGCTCAGATCAACTTATCTGGCAGATCTATCTTGATCCCTGGGAGTCCGAACCGCCACGTTGGATCCCAATGTGAGTGTCACTGGGTAACGACCTCCCTTGTAACACTATCACGCCCAGCTGCTATCTCTTCCAGTGACTAGGGGTTGAGTTTGGGAATACCGAGGAAGGTGCTACTGCCTGCATGCCGGTCGGCTCCCATTCCATCGTAACTTGGCTGCTCATGCTTGCTGCTTCATTAACTGCTGATGCTGCTATGGGGGTTGGTGTCCTCGGTTTCTTGCCTACGTTGATCTCATGGTTGCCATCGTATTTTTTTTTTCTGGCAAACTGTCCAGAATATTTTATTTTACCATCACTTCATCTGCTAATGAGCAATTATCATCCAACAAATTACCACATGAATGGTCATAAGCGCTATCGATTTCTTATCACCTTCTGGAAGGTTGGCACACTGAGTTGCAAAACTGTCGCAAGTTCTGTATATACATGTTGCAAACCTTAAAACTGACTTACCCACTTGAATTTTTGGTTGATAACTTTCTTCCCTATTGCTTTTTTCTATCAGTCAAGATGTATGTCCCAATTAAACATCGCTTTATTTTAGTATAACCTCCTCAACAGTCTGATGGCCGACAGGTTACCTCCATCGTCGGAGCATCTTCAAGAAATCTAATTACTTGTATTGATTTTTTTTTCTTACCACCCATATATGGCCACTTCGAAGTCTCTCAAAATCCCTTTGAAGTTCTAGCAATTTGCAATCTACAACATTTTGAGTACCCTCACTCAACTGTGCGTGAGTGTTTACACTCATGGGCATCTGAGCTTTGTTCATGTGCATTGGGTATGCTGTGGCTGGACGCTGCTCTTCTTGTTCACCTAAAAATCTACTTATTAACTCAGATGAATTATCTAACCTATTCTCTAAGTCCTGCATTCGTTGTTCTTACCTGTCTTCTTCCTCAACCATGCCATAACTTCAAGCCCTGTATATGAGTGTTGCAAAACTCTAAACTGACTTACCCACTCGAATTTTTGGTTGATAAATTTCTTCTATATTGCTTTTTCTTCCATTGAGGAATACATATGTCTCAATTAAACATTGCTTTATTTCATTATAATTTCTTAAACAATCTGGTGGCCACCAAATTACCTCCATTGTCGGAGCCTCTTCAAGTAATCTAATTAATTGTATTGCTTTTTCTTTTCCTGGACACCCATATATAGTCACTTCGAAGTCTCTCAAAATTTCTTTGATTGATTAAAACCCTTCATTAGACTGCTGGTCATCATAATACCTAACACTTGCATGAAATTTCAGCAATTTGCAATCTACAATATTTCGAATACCCTCACTCGGCTATATATGTGTGTTTACACTCATATGCATCTGAACTTCGTTCATGTACAATGAATATGCTGTGGCTGCACGCTGCTCCTCTAACCTGTTTCCTAAGTCCTGCATTCGTTGTTCTCATCTATCTTCTTCAACACCACTTTAACCTACCGTTCCTTCGTTTTCATCTCCCGAAGCAGCAGTGCTTGCTGTGTTAAACTTCGTAGACCTAGGCATCTTGAACTTTTATATTACTAACCTTACCCGCAGCATACTCAAACAGATGCTTTCCGCACTTGACACCAATTATAAACTGTGTCTGCCGATACTTTTCTATAAAACGAGTAAATTACCCATTGCATAGATGGGTACACTATTAATCTTGTGAGAGCTTAAGTAGTGCTGATTCTCTTTTTGAAAAAGGAAAGCATTGTTGCTCCTTCCATTTGCTGAACCTACTAGATATGTGGAAATATCCACGGTGATGCAAAGATACTATTACCCATAAGCTCTTATGACACGTAACATATAAGAGACTCCAATGATCTCATGGAACATTGTTATACAAGTCATAGCACTCTTAAAGAGGCAAATAATTTCACTGCATAAGTCAAACTAACATATATGTTACGTTCAGCTGTTATACATAGCGTAGATTATGTAAAATCTACTTAAATGAATGTTGTCATCAGCAAATACACACTGTAGAATATGTAAAATCTACATGGTTTACAAGTTAGCATTACGTTTATAAGATATGACATCACGAACCAAAATGTCTTCTCAAGACAGGTTGGTAGAACAGTTGACAGCAGAAACAATACCATGAACTAACACATCATTACCAAACATGTTGGTAGAACCATCAACAGTTGAACTAAGTATCATGAATTAATGTATCTTCGCGAGATAGGTCAGTAGAACAACCACTAATTAATGCAGCATTACAAACCAATGAGTCTTCACGAGGCAAGTAGGTAGAACAAAGAACAGTTGTGACACTATCACAAACCATCTGCACGTCTCATTGTGAGACGTACAGATAGAACTCTGATTCTTCCGATGAGTCTCAGTACTCAAAGAAAACAGAGTAGACCAATCAGGACTGAGAGCCTCAAACTCTTGATTAAGAACTGGCTCTTTAACCATCTTCAACCGGAAATCAACTTTCTCTTCTACCAAGTCATTTCCAAGAAACATCGAATGCCATTAATAGGCAATTCGGAAACCACACCAAAAACAAAAAACTCTGATGATCAGTCATACTGATGCAAGGAAACGCTAAAATGGCAACCACAAACCCCACGAACAGGAGCATACTCTATAAATAAACACTCAGTCACAGGGACAATTTCCCTCAAAACAAGTATTGGGCACAACCAGTATCAAGCATAATACAGGCAGGGTGCAGCGAACCACCATCACCACTAACAAAACCCTTTACAGAATATGGCTGAAAAACCTTATCAACAGGTCTGGACCAGA
>NC_090732.1:69524411-69534411 GCF_036898095.1 Palaemon carinicauda
AGTGACAAATCAATAATTGATTTAGGGGAACCTTTATAAAACACTTAAGTGTATACCACTCAAAGAAACCTCCTAAACTTTATCTACAAAGCTATTATTTGAACAGAACTACATCCTAACATTTTTTTTTCATACTATCTCAATGGAGAAACGAGCAAGGTGGCGTATGAGAAGGATCAGGCAAGCACACTAAATTCTATAAAGGGTATCAGAAATTTTTTTTTCAGTCCCTTTAAGATGTTTTATAACCAAATTGAATTCCTGCAGTAAAACCGCTCAGCGCAAAATCCTCTGCTTTGCTCCCTTCATCCGCTCGATGAAAAGCAGAGGATTGTAATCCATCCATATCTCAACCGAGAAAGATAAAATTTGTCATGTACGGCTTGAAATAGTTAAGAGCGCGGACCAAAGAAAGAGCTTCCTTTCCAATGCCGAAGTCACTGGCATCTACTGCTATAATAAAAGGCTTCTGAAAATCTAGGGAAGTCAAAATGGGGTTAGTAATTAATACTGATTTAATTAATACTTTTATTTGTGTCGATCTACCGGAATCCAGACATGGATGATTCTATCTTCCATTGTCTTCTTACCATTATGGCTAAGATACAAGAAGATGATAGAAAGGCTTCTTTTGTCTTTGTTGGTGATTTTAATGCTCACCATAGGGAGTGGTTAAGTTCTATCTCTCCTACCGATCGCCATGGCTTGAGAGCTTTAGACTTTGCCACTGAATCAGGCTGTGAACAAATCATAAATGAAGCTACTCACAGGTCTGTTAATTGCTTGGACCTCGTATACACTGACTCCCCTGGCGTTATAACTAGTAAGGTTGGTTCTCCAGTCGGGACATCTGATCATGCCTTGATTTCATTAGTAGTGAAGACTGGGCAGCCTGTCCCTGATAGATCATACTCTTGTAAAATTTATATGAAATCCCAATCAGACTGGAATGGGATTTTGCATGATCTTTTGTGCTTGCATTGGTCACAATTATATAGTAGTGTAGATCCTGTTGTCCCTTTTAATGAGAATATAGTCAACATAATTGATAGGCGGATCCCTTCTCGTGTGCTAAGGTACCGAGTGAAGGACAAACCGTGGTTCAATGATGATTGTAGACGTGCTTATTTGGAGAAGCTGGAAGCTTATCAACTTTGGAAGGGTAACAGATCAGATTTGACCTGGAACAACTATACTCAGCTTCGAGATTTTGCTCAGAGAGTTTATGCCTCAATTGAAAAGGAGTACAATTTAACCATAAAAGAAACCCTTTCTGGTACAACTCAGGAACATAAATGGTGGTCTACCCTTAAATCTGCACTCTTTGGTGTAGATGCAACAGTTCCTCTTTTACTTAAACCAGATGGTTCAGTCACTCACTGTCCAAAGGAAAAGGCAACCCTGCTGGCTGATGTTTTTGACACTAAACAGAGTAATGAAAAACTTGAACTTCCTCATTCCTGTTTTCCTGAGGCTAAACTTACTAGTTTAGCTTTTCGATCTCGTGAGATTAAAGCTCTGTTGATGGACCTTGATGCTTATGAAGGTGTAGACCCAAATGGTATTTTTCCTTTGTTTTTTATAAAGACAACAGATTTTTTAGCTCCAAAGTTATCTGTTATTTTGCGCAAGTTAGCAAGAAGAGGAGCTTTTAGCACTTGTTGGAGAATTGGTAATGTTACTCCTCTATGTAAATGTGTTTGTGGTAGCTCAAGTCCCACTGATTACCGCCCAATTTCCATAACTCCCATATTATCTAAAGTTTTTGAACGTCTTCTGGCAAAACGTCTTAATAGGTTTGCTGAAGGTAATCATTTATTCCCTAGTTTGCAATTTGGTTTTCGTAAAGGCCTTGGAGCATGTGATGCCCTTCTTACAATCTCCAATGCTGTACAGAAATCCCTTGATTGTGGTCAGGAAGTTCGTATGATTGGCCTTGATTTTAGTGCTGCCTTTCACCGTGTTAATCATGAGGCCCTTGTTTTCAAACTGAAACAGTTGGGAGTGGGTGGATCGTTTCTAAGCATTATTATTGATTTTTTAAGTAATAGATCTCAAAGAGTTGTGGTTGATGGGCACCATAGTGAGTATAGGAATGTGATATCCGGTGTTCCACAGGGTAGTGTTTTGGGCCCATTACTTTTCATACTACACATGACATGTGGTTTGGCCTAGAAAACAAGCTTGTTGCATATGAAGATGATGCTACTCTCTTTGCATCAATTCCATCCCCTGAATCTATAAATTGAGTTGATGAATCCCTTAATAGAGATTTAGCTAAAATTAATGCATGGTGCAAATTATGGGGCATGAAGCTGAATCCTAACAAAGCTCAAAGTATGATTGTAAGTAGGTCAAGGACGGTGGCTCCTCAACATCCGGATCTCAGTATTGATAATGTTTCTTTAAATTTGTATGACTCTTTTAAAATTTTAGGTGTGATTCTTGACAGCAAATTTACTTTTGAGAAACACATTAGGTCTGTGTCTTCTTCAATTGCACAAAAAATTGGCTTATTGAGAAAGTCTTAAAAGATTTTCAGTGATCAATCTATTCTGAAGAAGTGTTTTAATTCTTTCATTCTACCTTGTTTTGAGTATTGCTCTCATGTCTGGTGTTCAGCTGCTGATTCTCATCTTAATTTGTTGGAGAGAAACTTACGGTCTACTAAATTTCTTATTCCTGATCTAGATATTAATCTTTGGCACCGTCGTTCAATTTGTTCATTATGCATGTTACATAAGATTTTTCATAACTCTGACCATCCTTTACATTCAGATCTCCCTGGACAATTCTATCCTGTTCGTATTACTAGGCAGGCAGTTAATTCTAATAGCCAGGCCTTCTCCAACATGAGGCTCAATACTACGCAGTACTTTAGAAGTTTTATTCCAGCTGTTACCAAGTTGTGGATTGATCTTCGTAATCGGGTAGTTGAATCAGTAGAACTTCAAAAGTTCAAAGTTGGAGCAATTTTTTTATGTTGCCAAGGCTGACGTGAATCTCTTTTTTGTTTATATATGACATATCTGTTTTTGACGTTGTTAATAGTTTATATAGGACATATCTGTATTGACGCCTTTACTGTTTTTAGAATGATATTGTGGCGGGATGTTGCAACAACAACCCCCACACCCTTGATCGCACTAAACAGACAATTGTCTCTGCAATACAAACTTTCCTCTTACTTTATCATAAACTGGACTCTTAGACAAAAGGACAAAAAAAAACAAAAAAAAAAAAACATGACCTTAATACTATATTTCTTACAAACTAAAATAATTAATACAAAAAACCCTTCCAGAATCAATTAAACCCTCCAAATCAATAAAGCACTAACAAAACTTAAACACTAAACACACATAAAACGTAACATCTTTCATCTAAAC
Source organism: Palaemon carinicauda (assembly GCF_036898095.1). Lineage (NCBI taxonomy): Eukaryota > Metazoa > Arthropoda > Malacostraca > Decapoda > Palaemonidae > Palaemon > Palaemon carinicauda. The sequence continues at coordinate 69,527,801 of NC_090732.1, forward strand.
CAAAATAAAACCCTAACAAAACTTAAAACTAAACCGCACACCAACACCAAAAATACGTGTTTATAAATATTGTGACACCAACACTCTCCTCAACACAAAGCCGACTGTCTTTTAGGGCAAACTACCACTATCACTGCTCTGTGATTAACAGATCAAACTGTGTGGCAATTTGCCACAACTGCCTCGCTGATTGGGATGGTAGTTATAGTCGTCATCGTCATCGTCTTCATCATCATCATAATCATAATCATCAATCAAAATCTTAATAAACAGGCCAGGTCATCGACGGTTTTGCAGTTCAAAAAGAGCAGTCCAAACAAAATCGTAATACAGGCCAGGTCATCAACAATACATCACTTTCTAAAAAATTTAGTCTCACCAAAGGAGTTAGTCTCACCAAGGAAGAATTACGGCCTGCAAAAAAAAAGAAAAAAAAACACGAACACTCCTAGCTAATTAAACTATCGCACTATAATCAAAGATAAATAATAAACTGTTCCTATCATTCACAGTCACAACAAGCAGAGATAAACAAAACTGTATTTACTGTTGAAATATATAATAACTTTCACGCTGGTAAAATCAATTAAATAAAGTAAATCCAGCATTCACACACAACCGCCTCTAACAGCAGTCAAATCAAAAAAGCATTCGCTCAGAAACATTTACTACTCTCCTAACCTAGCTAAAAGTAAACAAACAACCTCATTTATACCAACAGACTTTCTCACAACAAACAATCGATACACTAACTACCTCTCTCTCTCTCTCTCTCTCTCTCTCTCTCTCTCTCTCTCTCTCTCTCTCTCTCTCTCTCTCTCTCTCTCTCTTCTCTCTCTCTCTCTCTCTCTCTCTCTCTCTCTCTCTCTCTCTCGGGGTTTGGCAAAAAACAATAAAAATAAAACAAAAATTAATCCTCTACAATATATTGTTAATTCATTCTCATCACTTATTTATTTCCTTATTTCCCTTCCTCACTGGGCTATTTTTCCCTGTTGGAGCTCTTGGGCTTACAGCTTCTTGCTTTTCCAACTAGGGTTGTAGCTTGGCTAGTAATAATAATAATAATAATAATAATAATAATAATAATAAAAGATTTTTCACACTGATCCGACCACCAGAACTTTTTTCCTTTTTCTAATAAACTAGTATGAAGCTGAGCAAGATCAGAGTAATTATGCATAAATCTGCGGAAATAACCCGTAATACCCAGCACTACTCTTACCTCTCTAACATTACCAGGCGTTTTCAAATTTATAATTGCCTCGAGGTTAGCTTGTTTCGGAGCCACCTGACCTAAACCAACCTCATGACCCAAATAACAAACCTTGGCCTGACCCAATTTGCACTTAGCCAAATTAACAACTAACCCTACAGACCTATGGGCTTCAAAAACCTTACATAACCTTAACATGTGGGTATCCCAGTCATTACTATATACTACCAAGTCATCAATATAATTTTCCACTCCTTCCAAACCACAAATTACCCTATTCATGAGCATTTGAAAAGTACATGCAGCATTTTTCATTCCAAAAGGCATAACCTTACACTCATATAGGCCAAACGGAGTGACTAATGCAGATGTTTCACGAGCTCGGTCAGACAATGAAACCTGCCAATAACCCTTTAAAAGATCCAGCTTAGTAATAAATTTGGCAGAACCAATCTGATCCAGACAATCATCAATACGAGAGAGAGGAAAAGAATCATTTTTCGAATTGGTGTTCACTTTACAGTAGTCCACACACCTGCGGAACTTACCGTCTGCTTTCTTTACTAATACAATTGGAGAACTCCGGGGACTTACAGATGGTTGAATAAGGTTATGTTTCAAAATATACTCTATCTCCTTACTGACCAAATCCCATTTTACTGGGTTCAGCCAGTAAGGACTCTGTTTCACAGGCGAAATATCACCTACATCAACGTCATGACTTAAAGTATTTTTTCCTACCTAGAGCATCCTGAAAAAGATCTGAAAAGGAATAAATTAAATTAAGTACATCTTCCCGTTTGTTAACATCTAAATGATCTAAACTACTTTTTAACACCTCCAAATTTTGCATATTTTCACCCAATGCATCTGAAGGAAACTGACCGCCTAACTCATCTTAGTCCTCGGGAGGCACATCTAATACCACAGACACAGGCTCAGACACTATCGCTAATGGATCACCTTGCTTACCAATATAAGGTTTAAGACGATTAACATGAAATATTCCACATTTATGGCTTGAACCGAGAGCTTCAATTTCATAGTTAACCTCAGACAGTTTCCTCAAAACCTTGCAAGGGCCCTTATATCTTGGTTCAAGAAAACTATCCGGGTCCATACTCAGCACAAAAACTAACTCCCCAGGTTCAAATGAACGTACCTTTACCTTTTTGTCAAAGTTGTTCTTCATTACTAAGTGGGACCCTTCCAAATTTTCCCTGGCAAACTTCCAGGCACTAACCATTCTTCCTTTCAAATCTTCCACAAACCTTTTATCATTTATTTCCTCCTTCCGGTTGGATTTCAGCATTTCAAAAACAATTTCAAATGGTCCATGAACCTTGTGCCCAAATACCAACTCAAAAGGAGCAATGCTGGTGGAAGAGTTAGGGTGATTCCTGATAGCAAAGAGGGCAAAAGGGAAGGCTTTGTCCTAGTCACTATCATGTTCATAACAATGTTTTTCAGGACAGACTTGAGGGTTTGATGAAACCTTTCCACTACCACTTGACTATCCGGGTGATAAGGTACGCTGGTAACGTGCTGAATGGCCAGTTCAGCACACTTATCCCTAAATAACTTACTCGTGAAATTCGTCCCGCAGTCGGACTGAATTACACAAGGGAGACCATACCTGGAAATGAATCCATTAATTTTTCAAAGACAATTTTGGAAGTAATACACCTTCAGGAACGCGAGAGGCTCTATCTATGATAGTTAGTAAATATACGTAACCTCTTTTGGTTCTGGGTAAGGGAACAACCACATCAATTACTTACTCAAAAAATGGATCAGCTATAGCAGGCATGGGATACAACGGGGCTTTAGGTATCCCCTGACTTGGTTTACCCATAACCTGACAAGTCTCACACTCTCTGATAAACTGCTTCACACTCAATTAAATTCGAGGCCACCAACAATACCTAGCCAGGCTTTGAAAAGTTTTTTAACACACCCAAATGACCTGAAAAAAAATTAGCATGAGCTAACTCCAAAACAGAATTTCTGAATTGAGAAGGTACCACAATCCATTCCACCCGACCTGTTTTATTCAAATTATCAAATGTGGGATGACTAAACCTATATAATATGCCCTTTACAACTCCAAACCTAGGTTTAGCCAGATCCTCAACATCGCCCATATCAAAATTAAATTCATCTTTTTGAGCTTTAGTTAAAGCAGCTCTGTCCCAATCAAGTTTCATATTAACTACATCACTACAACTACTCTCTACTGGCCCGGGCCTTAAAACATCTAACTCTACACTACTTAACATTAAGTCATCATCACTCTTCACATCAAGTAAATTGGCAGCTTTTGCTGCGGACCGAGTCATTACAGCCACGGGACTAGCATTTACTGATAATATAGGGAACAGCTCCCGTCCTTCACTATCCAGCATATCATTTCCCAGGATACCATCAATACCCGGGATTGGTAGATTATCCACCACAGCCAACTCAGTGATGCGATCATATCTTGGAAAAGACATGTGGACATTAACCAAAGAAGTGGACACAACTGAATCCGGAAGACCTTCCAACAATACAGAATTTCCAGTATATTTTTCAAAACCATTCAGAGCCCTCTTCATGACTAACGACCAGGCAGAACCAGTGTCCCTAAAAAACTTCACCTGGACAACACAAGAGTAAAAAATCAACTTTCCAAGCCACACATATTTCTCGTACTTGAGTCACAATTGGGGATTAGGAGCATTAGGCTTACTACTATTTACTAAACTATTCCTATCTACTACAGGTCTGTCTACAGGACTACTGCTACTAACCTCTGACTTATTAAAAGGCTACAGGACTTTGTTTATTGTGCTGTAGGTACATCCTACGAGCATTACAGTGGTTTTGGAAATACCCGGGCTTGTTGCACCAAAAACAGCTTCCTTTATGGTCTTAGCTTCTATTTCCATTATACCTGTTATTTCTCCCACCTGGGAAGTCTCTATTAGTAAAAACTTTAAGGGGAGGAGGACACCCTTGGACTCTACCCATATCCCTATCACCTGAAAAAGAATTAGAATTAATATTATCATTCTTAGGCTTATGGGGAGTCAACGAGGAAGTTTCCCCTCTCCTACCACTATTAGGGGAGCAAGATGTTTGATTATTTAAAGTCTTATACAAAAAAACTACCGCTACCTGAACGATGAGTAAAATACAAATTCATCCGCTACCTGAGCAGCACTCCTCAATTTTACACTTTTTACCTCCTCCAGGTGAACTCTCAAATCCCTGCTACAGGCCTTCTTAAACACCTCAATGAGCAACAGTTCACGTGACGCAGCATAAGTGACTATCTGATGACTTTTCAGCCAGTCATCGAACTGTTCCTCCTTGACGTGCACAAACTCCACGAAAGACTGTGCAGGGTGTTTCATGTAGTTGCGAAACCGGAGGCAGTAGGCCTCAGTGACCAAGTCGTAAGACTTTAAAATTAAGGTTTTTACCTTCTGGTAATCCCGAGCTACTCCCTCCTCTAAGGCATTATACACCCACATTGCCTTGCCCGTTAACCTACACTGTATTAATACAGTCCACATTTCTGCGGGGCAAGACAATCGGGAGGCCACACGCTCAAATGCCTTGAAGAACTCAAGGACATCCTTTGCATCAAACACTGAAACCAATTTTAGTGCAACACCTATATTAAACCGATCTTGGAAGGTATCTTTAGGGGAACTTATCAAATTGGCCCCCTGCAACCTTGCCATCTCTATATTTAATTTCACCATCTCCAACTTATGATACCTTACCCGCTCATTCTCCTCAAACTCCATTTTTTGCAACTCTATGCATTTGCAAATAAGGTTGTATTCCTTCTCCTCCTTAGAGTCACCCAACGCATTAACAGGGGCCAGAGATTTGAAGGGTACAGAATCAGGGGGGACCAAGAACGGATTAGAGGACACATTACCAGAACCCTGGGGAAAATTTGCTGAACCCTCGTAAATGGTACCTGCGACAGGGGATCTTCAAACAGAGTTTGACCAGCCCTCATACTTTCTTTGTCCTCTTCTAAACCCTCACTCAAACTCTCCTCACTATCACCAATTACCTCACTCTCACTTTCTGAATGCTAGGCTTCAGCTAATTCCTGTTTAATTTTACCCCTAACTACTACCAATATCCTTCAGCTAATTCCTGTTTAATTTTATCCCCAACTACTACCAATATCTCTGCTCTTGTATCCGTCGTCTTCCAAGAACATCCAACCACTTAGCATACTCAACTAATTGTTTCTTACCTAGCAGGGGCAAATACTTAAGGCAATTAACTGACCCCAAAAATTCAGATGGATCAAAAACAAATTTCTCCATTTCGTAAAACAAAACAAAAATTTCAGGGGAGAAAGGCAACACTAAAACAAAAAAAAAATGAATATTGAAGAGTCCACTCGAGTTTCGCTCCACCGACCAAAATACCGGATACCCTGAGCTCTCGATTCTGTCACAGTCGCCAAATATGTTACGACCCTTGTCGGGCCATGGTACAAGTTCTTATTGCACGATAAGAGAGGTCAGTGTTTACAAAAATACCAAGCAGTAAAATGGTCAGCGGAAACGAAAGCACTTGGGAAACTTAACAATATTTAATAATAACAAAATTTAGAACAGGCAGCCTTGTGACTACCTAACAATCAGAATTAATAATTAGCAACTAACAATTTACAATTAACAATTAACAATTAACAAAAGCCCCCAACGGGAAACACCACACTCAAACGAGAAAGAGTCGAACATTTAAACAATTAACCACACACACAAGAAAAAAAAATAAAAATATGTATTCTCACACGCTTTGGGGCTGGATGAAATCACCCCCTGCTTCAACCAAGGTAGCGACTCCACTAACACTTAGCTACCGTAGGGAGTGCAGCTTAGCAGGACTCCTCATCAAAGGGAGGGAAATGGAGTCCCAACCCAAAAAGAAAGTAAACAATATCTCCTACTTGGCAACTGCCTCCCTACATGTCACCATGAGCTCCAAAGCTCCCACAACTGCCTATGTCAAGGATGTGTTGACGGTGGTGTCTTTCTCGCGTCCGCCTTGAAGCCGGGATTCCTACGTCGGTACTGCGGACCGCAGAAGAGAACACATAGGAATTTCAAATCACCCCAGGTGACAGAAATGTACCTGCTAAAAGCTGTCAAACATTGGTGCTGCAATCCTCAAAAAAGCTCACATAAGTCAGCTGCTGCAGTAGGTCCGGGGATCGTCACGCTCAAACTGTGTTTTGAAACACTCGAGTTCCTTGCACGTGAACACGGGTGTCTCTTCTCACCAAGGACTCGATAAACACAGAAAACAAACAAGCGTTAATTTAGACACTTATAAATTTTTAAGCGAGCGGGGAGGAGGTTAAAATAGCACTTCA
>NC_090732.1:69536911-69539411 GCF_036898095.1 Palaemon carinicauda
GTGGTGTTGTAACCTGTAGTTTTAGCCTTCTGGAAGTGTTGTAAACGTTTTAGATGCTACCCAGTGACTGCATATGGTGTCTTAGATATGAAAATTTCTCAACTCATGGACAACAAGCAGTTAACTTTACTTTTGCATGAGGGTATTCAGCTGAATTCAGTGCTATGAACGGGAGAAGAATGGACTTGGACTGAAATTGCATATGGACACTAGAGTTCTGAAACATTTCTGGAAATAAGATTATCATGATTAATTTTATGGTTTCAAGATCTTGTTTCATCCTATCTTTTTATATATTTTCAAATAATGCGTCATCTTTTATTTCTGGAAAATATTAAGATATTTCATAAATACCAGGAGGTATCATAAAAACAGTAAGTTCCAAGCTAGGTTATTTAAAGTGCACAGATATCCATACTGTCTAGAGCAGTGATTCATCTATTTTTTCAATCCAGTTTCAAAAAGACATGCACAAGCAAACTCATGGGAGAGGATTTTAAAGACGAAGATTTTGTCATATTTTTATATAACTGCGCTATTAAATGTTATGGGGCCTGAACATACACTAATTCCTCCAAGAGCTTCTCTGAAAATGGTAGTTAATAGGTTGACAAGTACGATCGATGGGACATGGATGATTTTTAAATTTTGCTATTCATTGATATTATAAGTTTCATGCTTCAGTTATATAGAATATCTATGTCTTGGTGGTATAACGAGTCCAGCAGCCTTCTTCCATTCAATCAATTTCTTACTTATCGACAAAAATCCTTATACTTTCAAAACATCGTAAATGTAGTTCCTACATTCCATATATCAATTTTACCTTACAGCATAGATATTTTTTACTAACTGATGACTCGTCAATATCTAACTTTTAAGTTGTCTCATGGAAATACAGTAGCATCTAGCTGCCTTGCATATATGAAATCTTGCATTGACCATTCAAAATCCTACGGTTTCATTGGAATACTAAGCTGGCCTAACTGCTTGATTGGGACATCATTAACACCAGTAAGCTAAATTGACATTTTCGTCTTCTTATTACAAAGGTTAGGCTCACCTTGATGGATTTATTTGTTTTTGATATCTGGAAGGAAAATATAGAATTAGCAGATGTTTCATATTTTACTATAGGAGTAATAAGTTGAGTAACAATATCAGGGCTTATGTTTCATCTGATTTCGCTTCATTATTAAATCACGATCAGTATTTTTAGATTTTGCATATTTTCTATTAAGTGTCCTCTTGATTATTCTACCGTTGATTTGGCCTATTATTCGGACTTCCTCCAATAAGGATCTGGCCTAAAGTAAGATTTCCAAATAAGTTTTACATAATGATTTAAGGATCTACAAGTTTTTTTTTTTTTCCCTTGAGAAAAACGTTACTTGTATTTGATAACTTTTTTAGATGTTTGTGGACTATGGTGGCAATGCCGATTCCTAGACATGGCAAACTGTGATTATTTTGCATCTGTAAAATAGCCTTTTTTTGTCATTCCTTTTTTGCAAAGTATAACTATTATTCATTCAAACAATTTGCTTGGGAAAATGTGTGATTTTTCTTAATCTTTAGGCTACACAAAAAGTTATTAAGAGACCATCATCCCTTCAGGCGTCTATTGAAAAATATATTTTTAACAGATACTACATTGAACATACGTAACACAATAATTACATTTTTTGTTATTTGTAGCACGCAGTATTCGAGTTTTCTATTTGTGGCATCTCTGACTGATTCCATATAGTTTGTTGTTCTTTTGAAAAGTAGTTTGTTGAATTCCTGTTGTTCTCCTCTTCGAGTTTCACTCACTTGTGTAAATAATTCTACTTTATATGGCCTTTATCCATTTATAGATTGATTTAATTATTATCAGTATACTTGTTTCTTTCTTACTTTGCTCCAGTATTATTTAAGTAGCTTGAGACGTAAAGGTCTATCAGGTGGATAAAGGTTTATTGAGAATGGGTCTTATTATTATTATTATTATTATTATTATTATTATTATTATTATTATTATTATTATTATTATTATTATTATTATTATTATTATTATCTTCATCAGATAAGCTATAACCCTTATTATAAAAGGAAGATACTATAAGCCCAAGGGCTTCAACAAGAAAAATAGCGCAGTGAAGTAAAGAAATGAGGCGATAGATTAACTATATATGAGAGGTAATAAATAAATAATATAAAATATAAAATTTAAAAGTATGATATTTTTTCTAGTCATGTTTGGAAAGTCAGAGCTATCAAAGGAGCTTAATTCTCACCAAAGCTTTTCTTTAGGCCAAGAAAACTGGATGATTTTAGTGACCTTTATGTTTCACTGTTCCTACCTAAAACGTGTATTGTCAGTGAATATAAATGCAATTCCAGACTAGACGCAAAATCTCTAGGATCTTTTCATTAAATTTTCTGGGTTACAGTGTTTTTTGGGTGGTTGAGGACCCTATAATCAGTGGCCGGATACGTAGTTTTCATTACCTCTTGT
>NC_090732.1:69544411-69564411 GCF_036898095.1 Palaemon carinicauda
TCGAAAATAGAATCATCTATGTCTGGGTTCCGGTACATCGAACATAAAGAGAAGTTGTTATGCCTGCTACAATCTTTTATTACCTGAATCAAATGGCATCCATATTCATAGCAGGTCTTAGGAGAATCAGGGTAGTCAGTCCTAGTATTCAGCAACCCCAGGAATGGCACCCCGTTTCAAAATTATTGGCTTCTTGAAATTACTTATAAGGACCTCAGAGGAGTCCCTCATATTAGAAACCAATTTTTCTGAGCACAAAAGAATATTTGAAATTTTGCACGAAGACCACCTGTTGTTCTTAAGTCTTAACATTAAATATATGCCTCAGTCGGTGATTCTAGGAGAGACTTTGCCAGAAGTAGTCCACACCAAGGACAGACTTTGACAGAGGTAGTGCACACCAATGGAAAACTAACTCCATGTTTTGACTGAAAAAGAAAAAAAAAGCAATCTGTCAATGCTGTTAGAGCACAAAAACCCCTCTCAACCATGACTAGACTGGTAACGAATATCAGCAACCTTCTATCTCCCACCATTAACTTTTGTCGATTAATCTCTTAACGAAACTACTGCAGAGACACGAGCCTTGTTTTAGCAGTTATTGAATGGTTGAGATCTGCTGGTGAGCTGTATATCCTACTTGAAAGATACTTCAAGTGACATCAAGGCCAGCGTAAGCCTCTCACTGAATATCTTGTAATATCTCCCACCCCTGAAAATTCCTATAATTGTCATGCCACAGTTTGCAGGATGATTAACAGAAAACTCCGGGTTTTGTCATATGCTTCAGGTTACAGATCATAACCTATCCCTCTAACTTACAATAATTAAGCTAACTCGGCTTTATGTCTGAAAAGTTAATTCACTTTACGAATTGCATATATTTAGGTATTTAGACTCTGTCATTCACACGCACACACACACTCATATATATATATATATATATATATATATATATATATATATATATATATATATATATATATATATATATATATATATATATATATATATATATATATATATATATATATATATATATATATATATATATATATATATATATATATATATATATATAAACCATAAGATATCATAAATGAATAATAAAATCTTACTTTTAAAGAACTAATCACGGCTTTGATAATGAAATTGCAGCAATATTGCAAAAACAGAATAAAGCCCGAAAAAAATTAAAATTTTTCATCATATTCTGTGAAATATTAACAAATTATTCAAAAGTAAAAATAACATGGTTTACAAACACATTTAGATATCGGTATCTCTCTATGTATGCACTTTAATATAGAATAATATGTTTTGATATCTTAAATGTATAACTGAAAGAGTTCATCAAATTCTTTTGCAACGTTACATGATTCAGCTTGAAAATATTATAAACGCTAAACCTTATCTTTTCAACCATGAAACTAACCATAATCTCAGGGGCTCATTGCAACCTACCCATGGGGGTTTAAGTCCCATTAAATCCATCGACTGCACCCTAATATTGGCAGCTACCTCGCATTTCCATGTTTGCAAGATTGGTTGGCTAAAGCACCAACCACCTGTCCAGGTACAACCACCTGAGAATTTAGGACCTTTTAGGATTTGAACAACATAATGATGGATCCCTTCTAAAGTATGTTATTTTTATGGCTTATATGTAACTAAATAGTTTGCCATTTACTGTACACTTTTGTTTTCTTCACACATCTTTCATTTTTATCATTTCTAAGGAAGATGAGACACTTCACCAACGGCAAGTAGCCTTTTTCAGGAAAAGGTTGTTTAGAAATAAAATCACAGTTGATTTAGTTTTTGAAAATGCCATAGGTTCTTTACCATGCTCACTCCGTATACTACATTAATGTTCCGTTATAGGAAGGTAGGCCCAAACAGAATTTTTCCTTATTCTTAATGCTGGGTTAGACTCTATTGATAAAATGTCCAAGGATGACTGGTGGTTTATTAAGAGGGTATCTCGTCGTTGAAATATTTTTGTTTCCTGCGTTTTAGACCTCGCCAGTATAATGTGACGTGATTTGATATAATGGACTACATTACAACACAAAGGAAAATGCAGTTGACTTCAGACTGAATACTTTATTTTCTTTTACAGAAAGTGAGGTTTCTCTAATGAGACACTCATCTAAGTTCCCCATTTCAGGATTAAAAAAACGAATATTCAATAAAAACTGGTGCCATTCTGAGGGCAATGTATATCTGGTTTGACTAATGGGTTTCTGGAGGACCTGTTGTGAATGTGGGTGCCAAGAAATCAAGTTCCCCTGACCTCACTGTCCCTACTTTAGGAAAACAAATAAGCAAATACTCAATTAATAATTTATTAATATGAATAGGAGCGCTTGGACATTGCTGTGTACATTTCAATCATCCATATTTCAATACATATACAAAATAAACACTATCTTAACATTAATCAATCTGAAGGAAACATATTCTACACATATCTTGTACATATATTGTTCTTCATCCACGAATGTCTAATCAATACAATGTATTTGTGTTTCTAGTAGAAGCTCTATACATTTACATAATATTACTGATACTTTTCTGGTCTGGCTCTAATGGAAATTAATTTCCTAAAATCAAAAGTAAAGTTGTAACTGTACACTTGAAGTGTCCAACGCTGAATGACAATACATAGCACGGACCTAACGAAGTTACCACCGGTCACATGACTACAAAACAAGTAGAGACTGGCCAATCAGGGGAAATAATTTTCCAACTAATTCACTACGTTCAAACGTTGGAAACTTCATTTCCCCTGACCTCACCGTCCCTACTTTGGGACAACAAATAAGCAAATACTCAATTAATAATTTATTAATATGAATAGGAGCTCTTGGACATTGCTGAATCTAAAAGATCGGGGAAATTTTGAATGAGGAGTACCAGATCAAAATGATAATAATAATAATTATAATGTATCTGACAGTTTAATTCAATATAAAATAAAATTAGATACCCAATGTTTGTGATACTAAAAGCCTTTCTTTAAGAGAGTCGTTGATATAGCCATCTTTGGCTTTATCACTCTTCCACCTTCCGTGCCTTTTAAATAGCCTATCCTTAATACCATTATTTGCAGCCGAAGTGGCTCCACCTGCACGCAAAGAATGAAAACCATATTTAGAAATATCTTGAACATGTGGTGAAAATGCTTCAATAAACAACCCTCTTAATGTAGTATATGAGATATGCTTACCAATATTTCTATATGATACGTATTGTTTTCAAACACAATTCTAGAAAATAAGTAACAGACAATCCTGTCCATAAAATATATTTTTCCAAATTACTTACTAGACACAATCTGGTACCTGTCTTAGCTATTACAACCCAGGCACCGTCTCTGTATTGATCAGTTTTACTAAACTATGAATATACATAAAAGTGAAGAATCCATGACAACATCCGAGTATTTTATATCTAACAGTTCAGAACTTCGGAGAAACTCTGCATAAGCTAAAAGACAACCACAAATAGTTCTCTGATTTTTTACATTTCCAACTTGAAAGAGTCTATCATACATGTCGCCGAGTATTTTTGAAGTAATAGGTTCCTTCCTTACAACTGAATGAGAAAGCCTTCTTTTGGCTGCCTCCAGTAGATTCTTAACAAGAGTAGATTCTGTAGAGGATTTCAGTCCATATAAATCATGAACATATTTTACACTGTAAAATGCTTTAATCATAGGACTTGGAGTACTTGTACTCTGGTCAAGTGAACACAAATATAATGCAAATATAAAAGGCTTAGCCGGCAAGATGTCCTATTTTCTAACGGGATTACTAGATGCCCAAATCCTCCATCTTTGAAAAGCGTTCATATAACTTTTTGTAGTACTATCTGCTCGGGCTGACACCAGTAGTTCCGGAATAAACGGCACTTTCTCAGCCAGCACTTTTGGTAACTCTCAATATCATCAGAGAAACACTGGAAAAACATATTTAGAGAAATAAACAAACAATTAGCATATATTTCTTCATGTAACAATATTATACAAAGAACATCTTCCAATTCACTTCTACCATCTTATCACATATTATAATGGCTTGTCTGCCAAGACGGGCAATCCACTCAACTCATCCGTCTAGCAATTATAATGACAGCCACGCCAACAAATACAAGATTCTTTATTTGTAGAAGCACTAACCATTAACAATGGTGAAACATATTTTAACATATCATTCTAAATGACAGGTCCTCATTTCCAAAAATTCCTGCACCATTTTTACATGTCACATAATATTCTTTCTTTGTGGGCAGATCCATACAGTCCACAACATACTCAATAAAATTATTGCCCCTCCATAAGAGAGGCCAAAATGAAGCAGATTTCCATACAGGAATAACTATGATTCCTCTTGCATTTTCTTTCAAAATTTTTGAGAGTACTCTAGTTACAAGTGTAACAGGTGGTACAAAAAGACCAAATTTTCTATTCCAATTGGCACTAGATGCATCAACCCCTGCACAAAACTCTTTCCAGAATCTACGATAAAATACAGGTAGCTTGGTATTGTGAGGAGAAGCAAACCAATCAATATTAATGGTACCCCATTTTTTTAATAATGAGATTAATTATAAAGTGAGATAACCCCCAATCATCTTTTTCTACTACTTTTGAAAGGTAATCTGCAATTCGGTTCTTTTCCCTGGGAGTCCACTGAATATCTACAATAATTGAATGTTTAACAGAAAAATAATGAATTTTGAAAGCAAGATCTTGCAATTCTGTTTTCATTGATCCTTTTTCAATAATGCTACAAAGACCTTGGTTGTCTGTGAACCACTTAACTCTGTTTGAAGCAAAAACGATGCTTAAAGCTTTAAGCCCTTTAAATACTGCCATAAGTTCCCTCTAAGTAAAAGACTTCACAGCCTCCTCAATGCCTCAAGCCCCATGAACCATACCATTTGGTGTATTCACTTTATATCTAGAATAACCTATTGTACTTTCATCAGTATGAATAATTTTGGTGTAAGAAGGATTGTAATTCAGATGCCTACAATTGATTTCAGTCAAATTTTTCTTCCAAAACGATAACTGTTCCAAACTCTGAGTAGATAACTTTATGAAACATGACCAATTTGGTGCTAAAGAAATATCAATGCTCAAATATCTTGTCATAAACTGGCACAAATTACCAACAACAATTGACATAGAAATAATCTGCCCTAGAAAACTGGAAACTTTTTTAACATGAACTCGCCTCTGTTGTCTCCTACTATTTTCAATCTCTAACATCGTTTTCATAGCTTTATCGACTCTCCTTTTGGGTATGGAAATAGTAAAGTCCTTAGAATTTAAACATGCCCCTAGAAACTAATTTTTTTTTTTACTGGCTCCCACTAAGATTTCTCAACATTTGGAACAAAACCAGGGGAAATCAGATAATTTTTTATAGAATTTGCCATTTCTAAACAAATATCGTATGTATCATTACAACCAAAACCATCGTCTAGAAATAACAAAAACTTTTTTCCTTCACCTCTCCATTTGGAGATAAGAAGCCTTGTTAATTTAACAAAACAATATGGTGCACTTGAAATTCTAAACGGTAGTACTAAAAATGAAAAAAAAATGTTTGTCACCCTGTTTATTTTGCCATGCAAAGCCCATGTAATCAGTATGTGGGGGATAAATTGAAACAAAATGATAGGCGCTATGAATATCAAACTTAAATGTGAAAGAATTTGGCTTTAAATATTCTAAAATTAACCTTAGATCTTCATACTTTATGGATTGTTTCCATAGATGCTGGTTAACTATCCTGATATCTAATGCCAATCTCTTTTTCCCCCTTGGCTTGGACAGAAACTCTCAAAGGATTTACAATATATGGCTGCTCTATACATTTTTCAACAAATCCCCTATCCAATAGGTTCAAAATGGCCTCCTCAACAGAATTTGGTTCTTTCTTTGCAGAAAGGTTGTTATCTAACTGTATCGACTGTGGTTTAGAATAAAACGGTAGCCTGCATCCATTTTCTATTCTGTTCATAATAATGTCTTTCCAAAATTCTAAACTGTCTCTTAATCTTCCTCTCACAATAATTTGTTTACGACCTGACTCATATTCAAAGTAATCGGTAGTGAAATTACCATTAACACCTTTAATAAAAATAGAATCATACTCATCTGTTAATTTATTGAGGTTTGCTGTTGGACTTGCCCGACTGGTTGAATTTGTTGAGCGGACAATCCTTTCTGTAGTGCTGGAAGCTCCCACAGGAGAAGCAACATCCCGACGGTCCTTTCCTTCCACCGAAGCCACGAAAATTACCCGACGGTCCTGGAAAATTACGACTGTCTCCCGTTCCAAAAGCTGGACTCATCCACGACTGTGATGAACTAAACTGACCAGGATAAAAAAGAGGCCCGGCAGTAGGAATTTGGGAACGCTTTTTCGATGCTTCTCTTCTCGTAACCGACTGTTTCCTCTTCTTGAGAGCTCTGTTTTCTGCTTTGTTAATCCTAGACTCATCTTCGCTGTCACTAGCAACTGGATTCGTTTCGTATAATTTCACTGTATCCCACCCTGCCTCCGAGGTGTCAGCAATGCGTATAAGTTTATTGCGTTCTTTTATTTTTTCTTAACAGTCCTTTAGCAAATTTGTAGCATAATCAAATTTATTGAACACAGTCTTGTTCAATTCACAGTTGAAATTATATTACTGCTTGTTACTTTCACATTTCCACGCGAGTTCTTTCTCCTTCAACCTGGTGACCACGGATTTAACATAAACGTTACTGTCTTTCACCTCCTCTCGCAAATGGTTCAACTCGCTCTTCTGTTGCTTAACCTGCTCTAAAACTTGTTGCAGCACAATTTCAATACCACCCGAGTTTTGTTGTTCGATTTGGTCTGCGCTACGTGACATAATGTCGTCCCCCATAAGTAAAGTTGTAACTGTACACTTGAAGTGTCTAACGCCAAATGACAATACATAGCACGGACCTAACGAAGTTACCACTGGTCACGTGACTACAAAATAAGTAGAGACTGACCAATCAGGGGAAATCGTTTTCCAACTAATTCACTATGTTCAAACGCTGGAAAATTCCTGTTATAAAGGTTTGCAGCAGGCATTAAAACTCTAATTTCTGGTCCGTCTATCTCAATCTAGATTTTAATGATACTATTTTATATTGTCTTTTAAAAACCATTGATGAAGCTCAGTAAAAAAACAAAAAAATCATAGAAAGGCCTTCTCTGACATTTTTAGTGATTTGATGGATCAAAATGTTTGAAAGATTACATTCAGTTTTTCAAACTGATTTTCACAGTATAAGATCTTTTGACATTGCTTTTGTGCCTGGTTATGAGCAAATTATGAGTCTGGCCAAGCATGCGTCTGACAATTGCTTGGATCTAGTATTCACTAATTCCATTGACATTAGATCCACCTCTGATTATTCTTTATCTTCTTTTTTAATTACTTGACCTGCAACCAGTCTCTGATATGTCTCACTCTTGTAACATTGATATTTATGTTCAAACAAAAGTTTTGTCAATGTTATATATAGATGAATTCCTCACGGTTTGTTGAATTATTCTATTGTATTTAGAAGAGCAGAGGTGTATCAACTCTATAAAAAGAATAGTTCAGACTTGGCTCGGAGTTATTATTCATAATTAATAGTTCTTGATGGGAATTTGTGCTTCATCAAAATGTTAACACAGTTTGACCGAAAAAGAATCCCAGTTTTGGTTCAAGTAAGGAGCTCAAATTTTGGAAAGCCTCAAACCTGCACATTTTACTGTAGGGAATCGTTATTCTATGGCTGAAACCAGCTGACTGTGCCACTTTGGAATACGAAACCCTTTTGGCTGATTTGTTTAACAGCAATCAGAGTAAATAAAATTTTCATGTGGACAATTATTTCCTCTTAAAACTAAATTGACTACTCTAGCTTTTCAGAAATTAATGATAATTACCTAAGTTTGCTGCATATGGATTTGTAGACCTCTATTGCATTTCAGTTATTTTTTTGTGTGAGAAAACCGCAAATTATAAAGGTCTCACGTTTCGTCATATTTCTTGCAAGCTTGGTTGAAAAGGTTTTGTTCACATCTACTTTCCTCTTGGTAAAGGTAGAAAACACTCTTTAGCTGTGGTAAGCAGATCTTCTAGGAGAAGGATACTCCAAAATCAAACCATTATTCTCTAGTCTTGGGTAGTACCATAGCGTCTGTACCATGGTCTTCCACTGTCTTGGGTTAGAGTTCTCTTGCTTGAGGGGACACTCGGGCACACTATTCTATCTAATTTATCTTCCTCTTGTTTTGATAAAGTTTATATACTTTATATAGGAAATATTTATTTCGATGTCACTGATCTTAAAATATTTTATTTTTCCTTATTTTCTTTCCTCACTGGGCTATTTTCCCTATTAGGGACCCTAGCCTCATAGCATTCTGCTTTTCCAGCTAGGGTTGTAGCTTAGTAAGTAAGTAAGTAATAATAATAATAACAATAATAATAATAATAATAATAATAATAATAATAATAATAATAATAATAATAATAATAATAATAAGCACATTTTCTAGAAGAAGGACACTCCAAAATCAAACCATTGTTCTCTAGTCCTGGGTAGTGCCATAGCGTCTGTACCATGGTCTTTCACTGTCTTGCTTGAGGGTACACTCTGGCACACTATTCTATCTAATTTCCCTTCCTCTTGTTTTGTTAAAGTTTTTATACTGTATATTGGAAATATTTATTTCGATGTCACTGATCTTAAAATATTTCATATTTCCTTATTTCCTTTCCTCACTGAGCTATTTTCCCTGTTAGGGCCCCTGGCCTCAAAGCATTCTACTTTTCCAACTAGGGTTGTAACTTAGAGAGTAATAATAATAATAATAATAATAATAATAATGATAATGATAATAATAATAATAATAAGACTTAAGAATTACTCCCTTAGATAAGATAGGTTGCGTAGCTCGAGCTTGGCTGACAACCACCCAATTTCAATAACTTCCACCTCATCGGATTTTTTCTTGAAATTTCTTGGTAAAAAGGGTGTATGCCGGAATTAAATGTAGTTTTTTGTTCCTTACCTTTACTGTTTTACTTTTGTAAGGACCTAAATGGTAGACATATACTTCTTTCAATGTTCAGTGTCAGGCTCGACCATTTCGTCGAATTTACATTTATCATAGGTTATAAAAAGTAATTTTGTTGGATATATATATATATATATATATATATATATATATATATATATATATATATATATATATATATATATATATGTGTGTGTGTGTGTGTGTGTGTGTGTGTGTGTGTGTGTGTGTGTGTGTGTGTGTGTAGTCATCTCTGGAGCTCGTGTAGATTGTGATCTGGCGCCTATACTGTATAAAGATTTATGCATATGTGGCTTATTCTTGAAAACGTGCGTTTCCTCTATGCAGATGAGGCTACTCTCTTTCCCTCGATCGCATCTTGTGGGTTGCTAAATCTCTTGGCGGACATATTCATCCCATGGTAATATTTAGCTTCTTTTATTTTTTCCATATTTTGAATACTATTCCACTGCTTGGTTTTCAGTAGATGGCTTGTATTGGAATTGTTGGATCAAAACTTCAAGCCTATCAAAATTTGGATCCGTGTTATTCATGTTTATCTCCACTACTGTCGGTCAACTAGACTATAGTGCATTCTTTATAGAAAAAAGAAGACCCTAATTCTGATAATCTTGTTCTACCCCTTATTAGTAGATATGAGGGTATAGTTTTAACAAATGTCTTTTCTTATGTCAGGCTAAATACGATATATCATTTCCGGAGAGTCATTTCTTTTGTGGTCAAATCTTTGAATTGTGGTTTCATGTATATAGTTGAATCATTGGAACTTCAAAAGTTCAAACCTAGTTTGAAAGGTTAAAATGTCGTTTATGAGCACTAAAGGCAAGGAAAACCGACAGTTTTGTCGCACAAGGTCCTAACGAATGTACATACAAACAATAGGATCAGCACTAAAGCACTCACTCGAGCTAAACTAGTAGCAAAAGGGACAAATAATAGCTTCTGGTGACTCATATGATAATTCCCAGACCTATCATCTTTACCTTACGTGGACGACATGGTCCTGTTCATGTGATGATTATTGTTCAGTGAGCGATGTTCGAGCTAGTGGCGCACAGATTTCAATAAGCTACCACAATGCTTTTCTATGTTCAGCAGGCTGGTGTGTCTCGCTTCATTAATTATTTTATAATCATGTTATCAGTAAATATTATTTCCATTATAAAGTTTATTTTTCATTGCCTAGTTTCTTTTTTCATTCTAGTTTACTTTCCTTATTGAAGCCCTTGGTCTTGCAAAAGTCTGCTTTGTCAAATAGGACTAACTTTGCTTGCAATAAGTATAATAATATTTCATTCTCAACCTGCAATTAACTCCTATTACAACTACTGGAATACATAAACGATGGTTCCCACATCAGGGATCTGCATATTTGGGCGAGCTTAAGGGTGACGTAAGGCCAAGCTGCCTTATTAGCGTACGTATCTTCAGATTTATGACCAGCAGATACTCTGTAATTTCGTAAATTTTCCGAATGAGGTTTTTCCTTCCTTAAAATATATTTACTAGTTATCACTGGGAAAATAAAATTTCCAAGTAGTGCCGTATCGGAAATCACATTTCATTACTTTGATATCTTTTTTTAAAGTCTTTGTAATGAAGAATGTTTTTTTTTAAGAATTAGGTTTTTTATTTTTTCATTACGATACGTTAGTTGCTGTTGAGATTATCATTCCTTCTGTATATCCAATATCTCTTTCAAAGTTCAGTTTTAGTATAAGGTATCCTCACATCTAATCTCAAAAGAATCTCAACTTACTTTATAGGGTTGTGATGATAGAATACATAACTAATGCTGCTAATAACAAGGAAAAAAAATAAGATGAGAGAAAAGTGTATGGAAACGGTATTTCAATATCTGCCCAGAGTTTTTGGGCATTTATATTTATATCAATTCTTGATCAAATAGCTTGCAGTTTTGTACATTATCTCCTAAGGAATGGAGAGCTAAATAGGCAAATAGGCATATAAAAGATTAGAAGAAAATTGTGCCAAGAAATTAAAAGTTTAAAACAATCATGGCGTTTGATGAGGGACATAGCCTACGCACAAAGAGGAACGGAGAGAAGGATGAGAGAAGAGGACGGGAAACAAGCTGTCAAAAGTTTATTAATTTTCTAATCTCAGAAAAAGATAGAAACAAGGAGTGGTGGGATACAAAGAAGATAGTTGCAAAATTTGAAAGAATCTAAATAGTGAGAGAGAGAGAGAGAGAGAGAGAGAGAGAGAGAGAGAGAGAGAGAGAGAGAGAGAGAGAGAGAGAGAGAGTAGGCGGGGAAAGAAGGGAAGGAGAGCAGGTGAGGAAAGGGGAGGTTGCTTTAGGCATTGATAGTGAATTGCGAAATCGATAACCAGAGCTCGAACATTCTAGTAACCCAACAAAGTCATATTATCGTATTCAAAATATCTCATGTATTCCTCATGCATTAAAATATACACGTACACATTAGCATGTTGCATGTGGAGTTGAAACGGTGATAAAAAACACATCCACGTGCACACATATACGGTGTATATATACATATATATATATATATATATATATATATATATATATATATATATATATATATATATATATATATATATATATATATATATATATATATATATATATATATATATATATATATATATATATATATATATATATATATATATATATATATATATATATATATATATATATATATATATATATATATATATATATATATATATGTATATATATATATATATATATATATATATATATATATATACATATATATATATATATATATATATATATATATATATATATATATATATATATATATATATACATACATATATATATATATATATATATATATATATATATATATATATATATATATATATATATATATATATATATATATATATATATATATATATATATATATGTATATTGTGCATGTGTTTGTGTTTGTGTGCGCGTGCATATGGGTTGCTCTGTATGCCATAATACATTGTGGATGAAGGCCTAAATAAGACATTACATACAAAAATAAAATAAAATATTTATTCTTTGTATCAGTGACTGAAAATTTAACATGAATTTTCATATTTCTTTTTTTTTTTACTAAAATTGTGTAAAGCGTAATAAAAGTATTAAAACACTAAAGTCTAACTTAGTTAACACGTGTAGATTATGCGAATTCTACCAAAAACGTGTTTTGCTAATTCTACGGGAAAAGTGTGGTCACTAGACGGTAAATCCTACAACATACTGGACACAAGTTGATATATATGTAACAAGTAACTGGTTTGAAACCTCTTACCACTAGCCTACATAGAGATGAACATTATATAATACATTTTCCAGGTACTGTCAAGACTTCACCACAGTTTTTAAAATCTACTAGAATATTCATTCATGAAACCTTATACATCAATTTATGAAAAAAAATTGAATTTTTTTTGTTTTCAATATGCATATTAGTTATCATTCTATATCTACAGTACATCTAGACAAATGTATATCATTCCATGATATTCATCAATATACCGTATATCATAGGATAAATGTTGGTCTAGAATATTAATAAAGAAATATGCAATCTATAGCTGTAGAAAAACAAATATTTAAAGGCAACACTTATGTTATTTATGGTGTGACAATATGCCCCACTTCTGAAAATCATGATGAGCAATAAAGCTAAATCTTAAAATCCCAGCAATCAATAACCGATCCATTCTGCTGAAAAAAAGTGTGCGCAAATACCATTATAAATCTTTGATGTGGAGCACTCTGATTTTCCTTTTTGAGTCTTTGTAAGTATCCTGTGGTCTTTATGTATTACAAACTTCACACCATACAGACGTCAATTACATACCTTTGTGCTAAGGCACTTAGAAATATCTTGAAATCCTTGAAGTAGTGTACTTCCCAGTTATTTTGTATATGGCATCTATCCATGCAATAGTACACCAAGTATTGGCTCTTTCCAAAATATGGTTCAGCTCAACAAAGGCTTTGTTTAGAGGTTCCTTGCACTCCACTATATTCGTTGATCTAACTTACGTTATGGTTACAAATAATCATGGGTCTTCTTCAATTTATATTGCCGGTGAACGTGCTCTATGAACTTGACTTCACCATATCTGATGTAGCACTTTGGTGGTCAGACAGCCAATCACGCTTCTATTAGTCCCTGATAGTCATCTAGAAGTCCCTATATGTACTCTTTCCATGATGCCGTATGATCTACTAAATAGTCTGTCTTTGGCTATAGCTGACATTTTCATCACTTTGTTGAAGATCCAACTATCATCTGCTAAAATTAGTAACATTTACTCGATTTTACAAAAGCTCTCTACTTCTTTGACGCTCCTAATTCCCTTTGTATTCATATAATTATTCAGTTGATATGAAAAAGGAAACTGACAAAAAAATAGAAACAAAAAGGAATACATGCAATTTTCTGTTTTTTATCGTACTTTCATCATTATTAGTACTATTATTCATAACGATGATAATAAATTTTGCTAAAACTAGACATCTCTATAACATTTTCCTTATTTTCCTTGGGTGATGAGATATACAAATGCCGATATTGAGACTAAAGTTGTAAGAATTTATTCAATAATTTTACAAGTTCCTACGCCATTATTATTATTATTATTATTATTATTATTATTATTATTATTATTATTATTATCATTATTATTATTATTATTATTATTATTATTATTATTATTATTATTATTATTGTTGTTGTTGTTGTTGTTGTTGTTGTTGTTGTTGTTTCTAAAGTGTATTTGACCATAGTGAAGAACGAAAAAAAAAAAAATAGATAGGAAAAAGCATAGAATGTAAGTATACGAACTTTGTTTACTCGCTCGTAGATATCCTCCCTTTTCCCACATTTATCAGTGTATCAGCCAACAATTGTAATTAGAAGAGATCCAGACATATATAACCAAAATGATTATGCAGACCAGTTACAAGCTCCATTTCAAGTTGATGAAGTAATTGCACATATGAAGAAGATTCCTAATTCCAATATACAACTTCCCTTCAATAGTAGTTACTACAGTAGTCAAGTAAAAAAAAAAAAAAAATATATATATATATATATATATATATATATATATATATATATATATATATATATATATATATATATATATATATATATATATATATTTGATTAGCATTGACTGGATTTGAATTTGTGGTAAAGAACCATGCTATACTGAAATTAAATGTTGAATCAGTGGAAATTGTTATAACAAAGTAATGACATCCAGGAGTTTGGAGCCATTAAAGTTTCAAGTGTAAATTAAATGGAGTGAGAAATGCTTTCATTTCGCCTAATGCACACAAATGTTATAACAAAAACTAAATGTGCCAGGCCAAGCATACACAAGCACATATGTACATATAAAGACACACATGCACGCTTACGCTCTGAGACATATGTGTATATGCATTTCTAAGGGGGGACTCCAGAGAACAACACAAGTCAAGGTTATATATATACTGTATATACACAGAGAAACATGCGCACACACACACATCCTACCTCCGTTTAGTAGATATAGTTTTGTGCAGCTGTCAATTGCCATGCAATTTCTATTCTGAAGCTCTATAACATGTGAAAATTTATTGGTGCCTGTGCTAAAAGTAAACCTCTATTTCGTAATTTGCAGCAGGACTTTTGCAGATTCTTGGCTACTTGTGATTCTCATAATTTTCAGTATTGTAACTAAATTACTATATTCTCATCATGGTGCCCTATTGCTGCATTTTAATCTAGTCTTATAAAGGTATGTTGGATCTTGTCGCATTGTTGTTGATGAACATCATACCGGGGCCCATTTTACTTTGCAGGACTAATTAGTGTTTCTTCCTTGAAACAAAATTTTGCTTATTCTTTCCTCTTTGCATTGATTCTTTCTTATAAATGTGCTGCTGTGATTACAGAATCTTCTAACAGAGATGAGTGGAAATATGGGGATGAAAATAAACCAAAGTAAAATAGAAAAATATTTGTTAGTAGGCCTTGGATATTTGATCACCTACCGATGTAATTTTTGACCTATCTATTCTTCAACTGCAAAAAAAAAAAAAAGAAAAAAAAAAGAAATCCTATTTTGAGAAAGTCAGTCAAGGGTCTTGGAAACTTGTGAACTCCGAGGAAAGTCTTTTTTCGGTTTATTCTGCAATGATTAAGATATTGTAACAAAAGTTTAGGCCTATTATATTTTTTTATCCCTGATCTTGGTATTAACCTCTGGCTTATTGTGTTCATTGTGCATACCGCATTAAATTTTCCATAGCTCTGACCATCCTTGGCGATTGGATCTCACCCTAGACTATATTATATACCTTGTTAGTACCCAATACACGATCTTGCCTTTTTTATTTGAGATCCATTACCACAGAATTGTTGATGGTTTCTTTTCTGACATGATTTAATTATTAATGAGCATTCTAATTACATCGTTTAATTGGTGAACTTCAGAAGTTCCGGGTAAGTACCGAGTAATTTTTCCATGTTTTCATTAATCTAGTTTCATTGTTTATTTTATTTCAAATATTCATTTACTTAGTTGATGATGTAGTCTCTCACTTCTTTTTAGTCGGTGTTTTTTCCTACTAGACTGCTTTCCGTTTAGGGTCACCTATGCTTGTAGCTTGTAGTTTTTACTCGATACGGCGTGATTTTTGTAATAATAATAATGATAATAATAATAATAATAATAATAATAATAATAATAATAATAATGATGATGATGATGATGATGATAATAATAATAATATGTTTTTTTATTGGATACAGCGTGATAATAATAATAATAATAATGATAATAATAATAATAATAATAATATGATGATGATGATGATGATGATGATGATGATGATAATAATAATAATAATAATATGTTTTTTTATTGGATACAGCGTGATAATAATAATAATAATAATAATAATAATAATAATAATAATAGTAATATTTTTTTATTGGATACAGCGTGACAATAATAATAATAATAATAATAATAATAATAATAATAATAATAATAATAATAATAATAATAATAATAATAATAATTATAATAATAATAAGATTATAGCTGAAACAAGAAAAGACCTACAGAACGACTTGAGAGATTACAAAAGAATCTTATAGGAACAAGGCATAGAAATAAGTAAATAAAAGTCAGAAATCATGATTTTCTCAAGAATATCTCAAGAAGTTAACATCTCGTTCGAATGTCAGGCTTTGCAATCATCTATGTGTAACTTTTAACAAAAATGTACCCAAAACTGGAAATAACTCATAGAACTGATAAGTTGAACAACCGATTGCATTTGCTTTATCCCCTCATGGAAGACAGAAACATCTCAAGAGAAGTCAAAACTATAATATACACCTCTATCTTATAGCCAGTACTTACATATGGACGCGAATCGTGGACCTTAACATCTAAGACCAAAAGCCAGATGCAAGCTGCAGAAATGAGAATCTTGAGATTAATCAAGCAAGTCGCAAGACTAAACAGACTTTGTAATGAGGACATTGGAAGAGGACTAGAAGTGGAAAATATTTTGAAGTTTGTAGAAACAGGGCAGCTTGAATTGTATGGCCATGTGAAGAGAATGGATGAAAAC
The DNA here is from genome assembly GCF_036898095.1 of Palaemon carinicauda. NCBI lineage: Eukaryota > Metazoa > Arthropoda > Malacostraca > Decapoda > Palaemonidae > Palaemon > Palaemon carinicauda. The sequence continues at coordinate 69,561,188 of NC_090732.1, forward strand.
ATATATCCCAGGAAGTTTGTAGATTGGATTCCTGAAGGAAGAAGACCATTATGGCTACCAAGGAAAAGAGGGAGAGAAAATATAGATATGTCAATGCGAAAGAGAAATTCTTTCATACAAAAAGTAAAGGGTGAATGGTTGTTCGAAGACAGATAACGTTGGAGAGAGTTTTTTAGACAAGGCGATTGACAATCTTTGGCTTACCTGGTGTTTGGTAATAATAATAACTAGCTGAACTCAGGACGGATATTGTTTATGAGATCGGCATTGTCCCTCGTTGATGTTGCTCACTATCATGCAGTTCACTGGCATGTTGCTACATTTAACAGCATATTTAAGAAGGCTACATGGTAGCTACGCCTTTTCAATTTTAGATATTACTATGGAATTTGGGAGGAACTGAGAAACTATGTTTCCCCTCAATCCCTGAAATTTTAATTTGGATATTTGAATTATTCTATGAACAATTTACTCTAACACTAACAATAACCATTCAACTCATGCCAAAATAAGTATTCCCTTTGGCTTTTCTATGGCAGATATCGACATAAAAATTAGTATGGAACAAAGTGAATATTCATCCCATAAATTTCTGAAATTTCATTTAGATATGTGAAGTATTCTACGAGATATTTATGATTCCGCCGAAAATTATCCTCCCGTGGATTTCGAAAAATGTCTAATGTGACTTTTCTATGACAAGTATCAATACGAAAATTGGTAAGAATGTTATTCATATAATACTCATCAAACCCTGCGAAAATCATTTGGATATCTGTAAACCTCTAGGTAGTTTGCTCATCCTCACTGATTTTTTAGCTGAAAATCGTCACTTACGAATAAAAGTGACAGCCAAGGCATGCTTATATCAGGTATAAACATGAAAATTGGCAAAAAAAAAATTATATATATATATATATAGAGAGAGAGAGAGAGAGAGAGAGAGAGAGAGAGAGAGAGAGAGAGAGAGAGAGAGAGAGAGAGAGAGAGAGAGGTATCCAGATAATCCTTTAAAATTTCATTTGAATATAATAATTGGCATAGGAGTTATTGACATATATATATATATATATATATATATATATATATATATATATATATATATATATATATATATATATATATATAAAATCCTTTAAAATTTTATTTGAATATATTTATTGGTACTGGCGTTATTGACTCCGCCACCGAAAATATCAGCTCCCCCCGCCCCCTACTACCTCCACTCCGAAATCAATGGTTAGTGAATGACTGAGCCACGGGTTGGGTGGGATATTTTTTTTAAAAAGTTTGGCATTTCATATAAGGTTACCCACTTCGTTTGCGATAATAATAATAATAATAATAATAATAATAATAATAATAATAATAATAATAATAATAATAATAATAATAATAATGAAAGCGATGTTTATATTACGTGATTTCTTTTTAAGTAGAAGCCTCTGCCAAAATTTTATAATTTGCATTAAGTTTATGACTCTTGTCTCAGTTCATTTTTTTCTTATTCCTTGAACGTCATTACCAGCTTACCCCAGTTACCAAGAGCATAAAGGTTTTCAAAGATCCAATCATCAATATCACCATTCGTGGGTGAATGTAAAATCCAAGAAAGAAATAAATTACTTAAGGTCAAATGCTGAATAATTTTTAGACGAATATCATGAATACTTTTCATAAACTGTCGCAACCTTCTCTGGAACAGTGAGAGGACCCATGATAACAGCGGAAGCAAAAAACAATTTTTGATGTGGCTAATCGTTTACGATCCCGTAATTCTGCAGAATATACTTCAGAATCAAAGCGTGATATCTTAAACATATTGTGAATATTCAAACATAAATCTGAATTACAAATAACAGAGAACGTCTCTCTCTCTCTCTCTCTCTCTCTCTCTCTCTCTCTCTCTCTCTCTCTCTCTCTCTCTCTCAACATTACAAGAAATTTCGAGTCTATCGTATCACAAAATATAAGAAATAAGAAAAAGAATGTCTAGAGACAAATTGAGAACCAACATTACCCAAATAATTTACCTGGGCCTTAATAAAAAAAGATCTATTAAATTACGTGCAGATGCGATAGAATTGAAAAGTTTGATCTATAAGTTATTTTTAACGATTACGTGAAATGCTCGAACAAAGTATTGAGTATACTCGTTTCACATGATGTTGCTCATATTGATTTCGTTGGACGGGCAGGCTCTTGCGCTTTAACTCTCGCCATTTCCAATATCGCGAAACCATTCCATGGAATGCAGCATATAATCCAATTAGAACTTACCGTCATTGCGTGTAGTTTGTGATTGAACAACAGTAGGTATTTCATAAAGAGAAAAGAAAAAGTTTTACATCCTGGTAGCAGACTTTGCTTATACTATTTCTGTTGGTATCAACATTTTTTTTTTTTTTAATCCACGCATATAGAAGTAAACGAATTACTTTTTCCTAAATGTACAAATTTGTACATTTATTGACCGCTGCACTCTTTCAACTACTTGATTCTCCACCAGTCCTCACAGAGTTAATCGTATATAATGTTTCTAAACGCTGGAGTATTCAGAAAACTATTATCAAAGCATAAACGAGGACCTAGATCAAGAAATATTATTCACCCCTAAAGCCTGGATGGCTCATTTATTATTATTATTATTATTATTATTATTATTATTATTATTATTATTATTATTATTATTATATTATTATTATTATTATTATTATTATTATTATTATTATTATTATTATTATTATTATTATTACTTGCTAAGCTACCACTCTAGTCGGAAAAGCAGGATGCTATAAGCCCAGGGGCCCCAGCAGGGAAGAAAGCCCAGTGAGGAAAGGAGACAAGGAAAGGTAAAATAAAAATAAAATAATAGTAACAACATTAAAATAAATACTTCCTATATAAACTATAAAACTTTGAAAAACAAGAGGAAGAAAAATTAGATAGAATAGTGTGCCCGAATGTACCCTCAAGCAAGAGAACTCTAACCCAAGATAGTGGAAGACCATGGTGCAGAGGCTATGGCACTTTCCAAGACTAGAGAACAATGGTTTGATTTTGGAGCGTTCTCCTCCTAGAAGAGCTGCTTACCATAGCTAAAGAATAGTTTTCTTTTCGAATTGCGAAGAGTAGAAAGAAGAAATGTATGGGAGAAATCAGTTATAGAGGAAACAATAACATTGCAATAAGCAATGAAATGCCACTAGATATCTGAATTATTA
>NC_090732.1:69569411-69579411 GCF_036898095.1 Palaemon carinicauda
TTCTTTAAAGAAATGAGAATCTGTTCTGCATAACTGTGTAATGCAAAAAAAAAAAAAAGAAATACAGTAAGAAAGCAAATTAATTGTTGTATATTCTAGATTTGTTATAAGAATAAAGATAGTAAAGAAAATGTTATATATTACTATTTAAGAACAATAAAAATAATACAAATCCAGACTCACTAAAACTTGGAGAAATGTAATCCTTCAATATTTTGTTCATATCCACGAAAAATATAAAGGAGTTGCCATAAGACATTACTAAAGGGTCTTACTATTCGGCTTCTAGCTGTACCTACTTCTCTTATTTTTCTGGTAGGCCTCTTTGTCCCTTTTTCTTCATTTTGCAGTTGTAATGAGGAGTCTCCAAGGCCTTAATACTGAGCCCCATGGCCCAAATTCTATAACGCCTATCCACTATTAATTTATGAAGCAATATGAAAGAAATATCTGCTAGTGTACACAGCATCCCAAGTTAAGATTGTAATAAGGATAACTACAGAGAAATTTTGATATGGGTAGGGAAATGAGAATATTACCCACCAAATTAACTAGAAAATCTCTATGCTTACCTTATAAAGTTTTTTCAGCTTATAAGGGGAAGATTATCGAGTTTGCAGTCATAAAATAAACTACAGCCTATTATGGGTCAGCTCCAACTCGCAACAATACTGGCCTCCTCTCCGGATATCAAATGAACATACTAACAATACTGTACAAGAGACTGTTATATGACCTACTGGAAAAGAGGAGTAAGGTTAATTTCTTGGAAGAATGTAGTATTTAATAAGTTGCTAAAAATGTATGGACTCACAGGAAGGACCCATACATCGAATCCTTCCTGGAATCCCTCTGAACTAGTGCATTTACCCTAAGGTTTTCCTGAAATATCAATGAATTTGATGATAGAAACTATCGTAGAGAAGTTCTGAAAAAAATCAAATGTATGAACCAAACACTCTCCTATATATATGGTGTCTGAAAGACCCATAAAGGTTGCAGTTCATACTAGCTTTATTGTCTCGAATAGTAGTTAATATTTGTACAAAATTTATACATTGTTGGCAGACTTGCTATTCCAATCTTTAGGCACTTTTGTCCCTCTCACATTAATTATTTTGAAGACTCCATCTCTAAATTTTACGAATCTCAGATTCCCACTGGCACAGCTGCTCTTCATATCGGATTTAGATATTAGATAACTATTTCTATTAAATCCCCTTTAAATGATATCCAAATATCTCTCTTGAATATGATTTTAAGCATAAGAGGGTCTAGGTAAGACCATTGAGCAAATAAAACTGTATGTCACTGACGATGTATTCAACTTTAGTGGTGATTATTGTAAGTAGAAATTTAGATACCGTATTGGTAGCCTAGTCACTGCTATTATTTCATGGAGTATCTTAGACAGTCTTGCTATTTGTCATAAAATTCTCTTCTATGTTGTGATGCCTAATTGTAATTTTTCTCAGCATTAGGTTCAAATATGAGTAGGAAGCAGGCGATTGTTTCCATTTTCATATTATACTAATTATTAATTATTGGTAGCAATGATAAGTGGTATTATCATTATTGATAGCCAAGCTACAACCAAAGGTAGAAATGCAGAATGCTGCAAGCGTAAGGGCCCTGACAAAGAAAGCACTTTAGGGAGGAACAGAAACGAAGTAAAATCAGTGCCAATGTTAAATAGTTAAGTAACAAGTAAACTATGAAACGAGACATATGTTAATGTGCCCCCCCCCCCCCCAAAAAAAAAAAAAATCTCCAAGTCTGGTGTACCTCTAAAGTTTCACTGGATCCCCTATCGGATTGGGAGGATAATTTCAAAATTTGGTCAAAGTAAGAATCTTAAAATTATCTACCTACCTAATATTTGAAGGTTGAAGGTGTCTTATGGGGAGATCTGAATACGAAGGATGGTCAGAATTACAAGAAAAAAAATCCTAAACATGCAAAGAACTGCTTGAAGCATTATACCGGAGATTAATATGCAGTTCAGGAATAAGGAATTAAATAGAACATGAGTTTTTCTTAGACTAACTAAGATTAGAGTCGGCTTCTGAAGACCAGACAAGAAAACAGTATAAAAAACCTTGACAGAGTAGAAAATTTGTAACATTTCTTCATGATTGACAGGTTTCAGAATTTCTTGAAAAGCTTTCTCAGTATAACAGTTTTTGTGGAGTTGAAAAAAAAGATAGATCTTACATTTTTCAAAAGTTAGTTTGCAATCAAGAGTCACACATAGTATTCTAACTGATTTGGATGTTGTTAGAGAAACGCGGTCAATAAAAAGATATGGGTGTTGAGGATACAGTGTACTTAACCTACTGATAATCATATTTGAGCTTTATTGGGTTTTAGCTTCACCCCCTTAACTTTCTACTTGCATTAACTTTAGGTAAATTTCTGTCCCGGGATCAACTACCCTTGGTCTACTGTCAGAAAATGGGATCGATGCAAAGAGAGAAGAAGCATCTGTAAAGGCAACAAGATTCTTTTAAAGGACAAACCTCATATCTTATATAAGATATGAGGTTTGTCCTTTAAAAGAATTTTGTTGCCTTTACAGATGCTTTTTCTCTCTTTGCATCGATCCCATTTTCTGACAGTAGACCAAGGGTAGTTGATCCCGGGACAGAAATTTACCTAAAGTTAATGCAAGTAGAAAGTTAAGGGGGTGAAGCTAAAACCCAATAAAGCTCAAATATGATTATTAGTAGGTTAATAGTTATGTCATATATTATATGGCATAACTACTAAAGGACAATGAACACTAATCTGATGAATATTAGATATTACCTTCCTGTAATGAAAAGGTGCCCTCCAGTCATTACTTTTAGCAATCAGTTGATTGAAAATTTAATGATAATGCTAAACAATATTCCACCAGCTTTCATCTGTTTAAGTTTGAAATCAAGGGCTTCGTAATAAGCATGGTTAAAACAGCAATAACATCAATACTAATCATTAACACTTCATGACGAGAATCTAGAGACTTTATGCCATCGGAGATTGTAAGAACACCATAAGTTCCGTGGCTTTTGCAAAAGCCAAGAATATCACTCTTATTATATCCATAAAGAATCTTTGCTAACAAAAAATAGAGATTATAATGATATGGTAGTTTTAAGAAATTGGGCAGTAATTGTCAAGGTTAGAACTACCACAATAACACTTACCTAATGGAGTAAAATTAACAATTCTCAAACAAGTGCTACTAGAACCTTTTCTGGCAAACCTATCAAAATTAGCAGCCAACTTAGGAGCCAATAAGCTCTCTTTAAGAGATAAAACAAAAAACTAACAAATGGAATACACCTCCAAAGTATCAAGATCAAATAAAGCATTCTTAATTTAGCATGAAACACTTAAATTTCTCATCGCTCTACTTATTGTCAAATGTATTTTCCAAATGTAACAGAGGTGTCTGCTTTAAGCAAAGAAGGAACGCTTACACCGAAAAGTGTATTTTTAGGTTAGCCCACATTTTAAGGTCCCGAGTTGTACTAGAAGGGGTTTCTATTAAGGTCAAATTGTATTATCTTTAGATCAGTCATAATTTATATTTTGGGGGGATTGACAGCCATCATCTGCATAAAGCTCTAACATTTTTTTTTAAGCCATAAGCTTGGTGAAAGAATTCAATGATACAAAATTAAATACAGTAATGTAGCAACTATCATATCTCTATTATCGCCGATAACATAGAAAGTCATAGGCAAACTAAAAATAATGTATTAAAGAGAAGTAAAAGATAAAGAATTTAATACAGTAATACAGCAACTGTATTATTTCAAATATTGCTTATTCATTTAATGAAAGGCATAGGTAAACTAGAAATAATGTATTAAAGGGGAAAAAAGATAAAGAATTTAATGTAATAATAGAGCAACTGTATTATATCAAATATCCCAGATTCATTATAGAGACAGGCACAAGCAAACTCGAAATAATTCATTCAAAGGGGAAAAAAAATCAGTCTCCATTAAAATCAAATAAATCTTCCCTATACCAACAACATCAATAAAGCTTCGGTCTTGGTCAAAACAATCCCATTCTTTTCATATCCACGAAAGATAAAATTCTCAGCTGTTAAAATGAGAGAAATAACCAGGTGTGTACAGTATCCCATGTAACGATTGTCTAAAATGCTTAATGGAGAAAGACAGGAAGAACACTAGAATACAAAATCCAATTTAGACATGGACGGGAATATGAAAATATCTGGCACTAAATTAACTAGGTAGACTCCAGGCCAACTTTAAAATGCTCTGGGGATTATTAGAGAAAGATTATCGATGCTCTACTTATAGATTAAAATAGTAACCTTAACATACTAGAGGGTACATTGAAATGGGATCTTGTTGATCGGGATATTATAACACCATCACTATAAAAAAAATAGATACATTCAAAATAATCATTATCAACCAACAGAACACCAAATTAATCTGATTCAATGGATTTGTTTTCATGTTACCTTTGCATAATTATATTCTTTTGGTTGTACTAAAAAGCATGTTTAGACTTGAAATGAAGGGGAACATGTCCTTCTAAATATATCCATATGAACCCCCGTGAATATGAATCTATCTATTTATCTACAGTATATAACTATCTATCTATATATCTATATATATATATATATATATATATATATATATATATATATATATATATATATATATATATATATATATATGTGTGTGTGTATATATATGTATATGTATATATCTATATATATATATATATGTGTGTGTGTGTATGTGTGTTTTTATGTTTATATACGTGCATATTCATATATATATATATATATATATATATATATATATATATATATATATATATATATATATATATATATATATATATATATATATATATATATATATATATATATATATATATATATATATATATATATATATATATATATATATATATATATATATATATATATATATACGTATATATATATATATATATATTATATATATATATATATATATATATATATATATATATATATATATATATATATATATATGTGTGTGTGTGTGTGTGTGTGTGTGTGTGTGTCAATGAGTACCAGCCTATTGACCACCAGTCAATTATTTGTAAATATTGTTAGGGTAAAGGGCATACAGGCAAGCAGGCTTATTCCTAATTATTACATCCATACACTTGGAAAATAGCAATGTGTGGATTTTGAATATGAATAATAAAAAAGATACTAAAGCTGTTTAGGTTTAGCGGTTTCCGTCATATATGCCGCGGCCAGAAATGTGACGGTCAGCGAGAGATGAAATGGTGAAAGGATATATCAATATATGTTGAGCTTGTTTGTTTATGTCTTTATGACGACAGTATGGGTGACAATTTAGTAGTTGAAAGTGTATTATCCATAAGCGCTTGGGGAAAGAATAATAGGAATGCCCAGAAAGGACTGTACAGAACTGAAAGACGTATAGAAAACGAATGGCTTCGATACCGGGAACAGGGGTGGAAGGTTTTCGTCGAGCTACGGTTCGATCGGCTGCCGATGAGTGTTTGAGTAAACATAAACAAACCTTTTTTGCAGAAATTTCCCTAGACTAGGTTTTTATCCAAGATTCAGCTGTTTAATTATGAATGTGGTGTGGATAATTGTGTTGTGTTATGATTTCATAGCCTACGTGTTGAAACAACTTATTAGTGTAGAGTATTGAAATGAAGACAGATACATTGGCAATTAAGCAATGTTTATAGCTATTTCTATAATATGGTGAATAGGTTATTAGGATAAGAATATACAATTACACAACTAAATTAACAGTACGCATTCCAAGGTTACCTTCAAAATAATATACAAAAACGTGAATCTGTCCCTTCCCTGAAAAGAAAAGATCATTGCATGACTTTTAAGAGATATGCCACAGGGCGACTAATCGAAGACCACCAACTTGACCAAGGGGTAATTTCAAGTTTATTTTAGGTTACTATCTTAAGATCGATACAAAACTACTGCATGCAAGGAAGGGGGAAGCAAAGGTTTCATGAAACAGAAGGGTACAAAAGTTGAAAGGGACTATGAACAGGTGAAGTCAATGTTACGATGGCAAAATATTTAAGAAAATTTTTATCAATGCAAATAAAGTGAAACATAAATACACACACACACACACACACATATATATATATATATATATATATATATATATATATATATATATATATATATATATATATATATATATACGGTATATATTAACCATTTATTATACTCCTAATATCTTGATTCTCTCTACCACGGGATAAGAGACCCAATGGGAAATCAACTACATATAATAGCTTTTGGTTGGCCGGGGAATCGAACCCGGCCCCAAGAAACTGAGGTTCCATGGACTTAGTAACTCAGCCACGAAAAAATGTAAATGTTGATGACCATCGTTATATGAATCGAATTCAGGTTTTTTGTACTTAGAATTGAAATCAACCCAACTTGTCTATGATTAATGATAATTTTGCACATTTAGACGTGCTTTTCATATGCATTTAAGCCATAAGTTATACTCCTCCTAATATCTGGATTCTCTCTATCTCGGGATCAGACATCCAAGTGGGAATCAACTCGATGATAATAGCTTCTGGTCTACCGGGGAATCGATCCCAGGATCAAGGAACTGAGACTCCATTGATTTAGCATCTCAGCCATAAAGAGAGATAGAATATGATGACAATTTTCCAATACATATGCCTGTCGAATTTAGTTTTTTTTTTTTTTTTTTTTTTACTTACAATTGAAATATGCCAATCTTCATCATTATAGCTTGATGTTAATTTTGTACTTGACCAGGATTAATGATAATTTTCGCATTTAAGCGGTTTTTGTTTTTCATATACATATAAGCCATATATTATGCTCCTCCTAATATCTGAATTCTCTATAACTCGTGATCAGAGACCTAATGAGAATTATCTCAAAGATAATAGCTTCTGATCAGCTGGGTAATAGAATCCGTTCCCAAAAAACTGAGGTTCCATTGACTTAGAAACTCGGCCACAAAAGAGATAAAAGTTGATGACAATTGTTCCGTACTTGGCCATGATTAATGATAATTTTGCACATTTAAACGTGTTTCTTTTATTCATAAAATCCCTATGTTATACTTAGCAACTCAGTCATAAAGAGAGATATAAGTTAATGACAATTCTCTAAATATTATACCTGCAGAATTCAGGTTTTATGTACTTAGAATTCAAATCGACCCATCTCAAACATTGTAGCTTGTTAAATTTCACCCTAGCTATGATTAAAGATAATTTTGCACATTTAGACATTTCTCGTTTTCATACATGTAATATATCATAGTCCTCCTAATATTTGGATTCTCTCTACATTGGGATCAGAGACCTAACGGGGAATTAACTCAAAGATAATTTCTTCTGGTCGACCGGGGAATCGAACCAGTGTCCAGGAAACTGAGGTTTCATTACCTTCGCTACTCGGCCTAAAGGAGAGATAGAAATTTGATGACAATTCTCATATAATTATGCTTGAGGAATTCAGGTTTTTTGTACTTAGAATTGAAATCAACCTTTCTTCACCATTGTAGCTTGTTATGAGGTTTTTACTTGGCTAAGATGAATGATAATTTTGCACATTTAGATGTGTTTCTAATATTCATATTAGCCATATATCATACTCTTCCTAGCATCTGGATTTTCCCTACCTTGGGATCATAAAACCAAGGGGAAATCTACTCAAAGATAATATTTTCTGAACGGCCGGAAAATCGAACCCAAGCCCAAGAAACTGAGGTTCCAATGACCTATCAAATCAGCTAAGAAAGGCATGTAATAGTTGATAACAAGTCTCCCATAATTATGCGGGTCGAATTCAGTTATTATTTTTTTTTTACCTATAATTGAATTCAACACATCTCCATCACTGTAATTTGTTAAGTTTGCACTTGGCTGTGATTAATGATGATTTTGCACATACAGACGTTTTCCATATTCATATAAACATATATCATACCCTTACTAATATCTGGATTCTCTCTACCTTGGGATCAGAGACCCAAGGGGGAATCAACTCAAAGATAATAGCTTCTGTGTGACCGGGAAATCGAACATAAGGCCAAGAGACTGAGGTTCCATTAACTTGGCCACTCAGCCAAAAAAGAGAGATAAAAGTTGAGAAACAATTCTCCAATACTTAAACCTGTATAATTCAAGTTTTTTGTACTTAAAATTGAAATCAACCCATCTCCACCGTTTTAGCTTGTTGTTAGGTTTATAATTGCCTATCATTAATAATAATTTTGCCCATATAGTCGTGTTTTTCATATTCTTATAAGCCAAATATTATACTCCCCCAAATATCTGGATCCTCTCTCCATCGGGATCAGATATCCAAAGAGGAATCATCTCAAAGATAATAACATATGGTCATCCGGGGAACTGAACCCGTGTCCAGGAATCTGATCTTCCAATGACTTGGCAACTCGGCCACAAAGATAGATAAAAGTTGGTGACAATTCTCCCATAATTGTACTTGTGAAATTAAGGTTTATGTACTTGAATTAAAATCAATCCATCTCAACTATTTTAGCTTGTTGTTAAGTTTGGACTTGGCTATGATTAATGATGATTTTGTACTTTTAGATGTGTTTTTCATATCCATATAAGCCATATATTATGCTCCTCTTAAAATCTGGATTCTCTCTACCTCGGGATTCAGAGACCCAAGGTCGAGTCAACTCAAACATAATAGCTTCTGGTCGGCTGAGGAATTGAACACAGGGCCAACAAACTGAGGTTCCATTAAATTAGCAACTTAGCCACAAAGAGAGATAAAAGTTAAGGACAATTCTCCCACTCTTATACAGAGACCCAAGAGGGAAATAATTCAAAGATATTCGCTTCTTTGCGACAAGGCAATCAAACCCGAGCCCAGGAAACTGAGGATCCATTGACTCAGTAACTCAGCCACAAAAGGGATGAGTTGATGACAACTCTCACATTTATAAATGTCGAATTCAGGTCTATTGTACATATAAATTAAATCAACCTATATTCACCCTTGAAACTTGTTATGAAGTTTTTACTTGGCTATGATTAATGATAACTTTGCACATTTTGACGTGTTGCTCATATTCATATAAGCTATATATTATACTCCTCCAATTATCTGGATTTTCTCTAAATTGGGATCCGAGACCCAAGGGGAAATCAACTCAATGATAATAGCTTCTGGTCGGCCGGGGAATAAAACCTGTGCCCAAGAAACTGAGGTTGCCGTACCTTAGTATCTCAGCCACAAAGAGGGATAAATGTTGATGAAAACTCTCCCATACATACACATGTCGAATTCAGGTCTTTTGTTTTTTAATATTTACATCAGACATCTCCACTGTTATATATTGCTGTTAAGTTTGCACTTGGCTATGATTAATGATAATTTTTCACATTTAGACAAGTGTTTCATATTCGTATAAGCCATGTATTATACTCCTAATATCTAGATTCTCTCAACATCCGAATCAGAGACCAACGGGAAATAAAGTCGAAGATAATAGCTTCTGGTCGGCCTGGAATCGAACCCAGGCCTAAAAAATTGAGGTTCCATTGAATTAGTAACCCAACCACAAAGATGCATAAAAGTTAATGACAATTTCCCATACTTATACCCGTCGAATACAGGTTTTTTTGTACTTGGAATTGAAATCAGCCAATCTCCCCCATTGTAGCTAGTTAGTCGATTGATAGTCGTATAAATTCAATTTCCTACTAAGAAAAGACAACACTTTGGCCATCTTGATCTTGATAAAAATATATTTCAATGGTTAGGCTGAGAAGATAAGTTTATGCTGTTGAATAGCATGTTTAAGCTATAGATTTTTCTACAGAAATTCTTGGCCTGTTTTATATGAGAGATGAAAAGGTTCCAGTCAAGGGAAATATCCATTCCCTGACCCATTATAACAATTTATACATGAAAGAATTC
>NC_090732.1:69581911-69614411 GCF_036898095.1 Palaemon carinicauda
TATATATATATATATATATATATATATATATATATATATATATATATATATATATATATATATATATATGTATATATATAAATATACTGTACATATATATATATATATATATATATATATATATATATATATATATATATATATATATATATATATATGTGTGTGTGTGTGTGTGTGTGTGTGTGTGTATAACAACAATTAGATTAGCTTTAATGTATCCCTGCGTGTCGTAATAGGTGACTAAAAGAGACGGGACGTGGCGACTGGGAATTCCCTCTTCTGTATAGTTACTTCCTGCGAGATATCAAAGAAGAGGAGTTGAAGAGAGAGTCACTGCTCCTCGTATTCAGGTTTCCGGGTGTTTGAATGTGCTTAGTGCGATAGAGAGTAAAAGATGTGAGATTGGGAATATGTTTTGGGATAGAAGGATGGTTGTAGGCCTATTGTACTTGAGTTTTAATTGATAGGCGTATCCCTTCTCGTGTGCTAAGGTACCGAGTGAAGGACAAACCGTGGTTCAATGATGATTGTAGACGTGCTTTTTTGGAGAAGCAGGAGGCCTATCAACTTTGGAAGGGTAACAGATCAGATTTGACCTGGAACAACTATACTCAGCTTCGAGCTTTTGCTCAGAGAGTTTATGCCTCAACTGAAAAGGAGTACAATTTAACCATAAAGAAACACTTTCTGGTACAACTCAGGAACATAAATGGTGGTCTACCCTTAAATCTGCACTCTTTGGTGTAGATGCAACAGTTCCTCCTTTACTTAAACCAGATGGCTCAGTCACTCACTGTCCAAAGGAAAAGGCAACCCTTTTGGCTGATGTTTTTGACAGTAAACAGAGTAATGAAAAACTTGAACTTCCTCATTCCTGTTTTCCTGAGGCTAAACTAACTAGTTTAGCTTTTCGATCTCGTGAGATTAAAGCTCTGTTGTTGGACCTTGATGCTTATGGAGGTGTAGACCCAAATGGTATTTTTCCTTTGTTTTTTATAAAGACAGCAGATTTCTTAGCTCCAAAGTTATCTGTTATTTTGCGCAAGTTAGCAAGAAGAGGAGCTTTTAGCACTAGTTGGAGAATTGGTAATGTTACTCCTCTATGTACATGTGTTTGTGGTAGCTCAAGTCCCACTGATTACCGCCCAATTTCCATAACTCCCATATTATCTAAAGTTTTTGAACGTCTTCTGGCAAAACGTCTTAATAGGTTTGCTGAAGGTAATCATCTACTCCCTAGTTTGCAATTTGGTTTTCGTAAAGGCCTTGGAGCATGTGATACCCTTCTTACAATCTCCAATGCTGTACAGAAATCCCTTGATTGTGGTCGGGAAGTTCGTATGATTGGCCTTGATTTTAGTGCTGCCTTTGACCGTGTTAATCATGAGGCCCTTGTTTTCAAACTGAAACAGTTGGGAGTGGGTGGGTCGTTTCTTAGCATTATTATTGGTTTTTTAAGTAATAGATCTCAAAGAGTTGTTGTTGATGGGCACCATAGTGATTATAGGAATGTGATATCCGGTGTTCCACAGGGTAGTGTTCTTGGCCCATTACTTTTTATACTATATACACATGACATGTGGTTTGGCCTAGAAAACAAGCTTGTTGCATATGCAGATGCTGCTACTCTCTTTGCATCAATTCCATACCCTGAATATAGATCTAGGGTTGGTGAATCCCTTAATAGAGATTTAGCTAGAATTAGTGCATGGTGCATATTATGGGGTATGAAGTTGAATCCTAACAAAACTCAAAGTATGATTGTAAGTAGGTCAAGGACGGTGGTTCCTCAACATCCGGATCTCCGTATTGATAATGTTTCTTTAAATATGTATGACTCTTTCAAAATTTTAGGTGTGATTCTCGACAGTAAATTTACTTTTGAGAAACATATAAGGTCTGTGTCTTCTTCAATTTCACAAAAAATAGGCTTATTGAGAAAGTCTTTCAAGATTTTCGGTGATCAATCTATTCTGAAGAAGTGTTTTAATTCTTTCATTCTACCTTGTTTTGAGTATTGTTCTCCTGTCTGGTCTCCAGCTGCTGATTCTCATCTTAATTTGTTGGACAGAAACTTACGGTCTATTAAATTTCTTATTCCTGATCTAGATATTAATCTCTGGCACCGTCGTTCAATTAGTTCATTATGCATGATTTTTCACAACTCTGACCATCCTTTACATTCAGATCTCCCTGGACAATTCTATCCTGTTCGTAATACTAGGCAGGCAGTTAATTCTAATAGCCAGGCCTTCTCCATCACGAGGCTCAATACTACGCAGTACTCTAGAAGTTTTATTCCAGCTGTGACCAAGTTGTGGAATGATCTTCCTAATCGGGTGGTTGAATCAGTAGAACTTCAAAAGTTCAAAGTTGGAGCAAATGCTTTTTTGTTGACCAGGCGGACATAGTCTTTTTATAGTTTATTTATGACATATTTGTTTTTGATGTTGTTGATAGTTTATTATATGACATGTCTGTTTTGACGTTGTTTCTTATTTTAGAATGATTTATTGTTAATTTATTCTCTTCATTTATTTATTTCCTTATTTCCTTATTTCCTTTCCTCACTGGGCTATTTTTCCCTGTTGGAGCCCCTGGGCTTATAGCATCCTGCTTTTCCAACTAGGGTTGTAGCTTTGATAGTAATAATAATAATAATAATAATATTGGCTTTGTATGAGACAAGGGAGGGGTGAAGTGACGTTAGGTTAAGTGACAGGTAGAGTGTCTGAGAGGGAAAGGGAAAGAGCAAGAGAGTATGTGGCTTTATCGCTAAGTGTAAGAATGGCAGGTAAAGTAGTATAATGGAAGGAGGTGTCAACTAGGTTAATGTGGGTATGGGTTAGGTTGGGTAGAAAATGTTGAGCTTATGTTAGTATGTATGGGCAGGGTTGTGAGAAAAATGAAGAACTGAATGAATTCTGGAATGAGTTCCAGGTATCTAGAAAGACTGTATGGAAAGAATTATGTACTTATGATTGGTACCTTAAATGTCAGTGGGTACTGGAAAGGTAGAAGGTGTCATTGGGAAGTATGATGGCGTATATACCAGGTTAAAATGAGAGTGGTGAGAGACTGCTAGATACGTGTGTTGAACAAGACCTGATGATGTGTGGTAGTTTCTTTTTCTAAAAGAGAGATATGAATAAGCATACATGGGTAAGAGTGGCAAATGGAAATGTGATAGAAAGGGTCTTGATGGATTATGTGTTTGTAACAAGAAGTATGTCTGGAAGATTTAACGACGTGCACGTGTTTAGGGGTATGGCTAACATTATGTCTGACCATTTTTTTATTAAAGCAAAATCAATTGTAGCTAAAGAGTAGTGGGATGTAAAAGGGAGGTAGTGAGGGTGGAAAAGTTAAAAAAAAAAAAAAAAAAACATATAAAATATGAATATCAAGAAAGGATGGGCGTGGCATATGACAGGGTGAAAGGGGAAAAAATGGTGATCTAGAGGATGACTGGAAGTTAGTAAAAGAAAATTTTATTGGGCTTGCGAATAATGTGTTTTAAGAGTATTGTTAGAGGCAGCATAGGGAAGGGTAGTGAGTGATGGAATGAAGGAGGGAAAATGAAGGAGTAAATAAAAAGAGGGAATTCGAAGAATGGCTGCATAGTAATTGTATAGAAAAGTATGAAAGATATAGAGAGAAAAAATGTGGAAGTAAATGGTCAGGTAGGTGAAGGAAAGAGGGTGATGACTGGAGGTGGAGTCAGGGATTTAGCAGTTCTTATAGAATATTTCTAGACAAAAGTGAAGAGAGTAAAGAAGGGTGGTTGAAGAATGAAAAGACATTGGAAGATGAAAATCGAAGTTTGTTAAAAAGAAATAAGGCAAGGAAAAGGCGGGCTGAATATTTTGAAAGGCTGCTGAATGTTGAGGATAATAGGGAGGCAGATATGATTGCTGTTGCAGGGGTAGAGGTGCCAGTGATGGGAGATGAGAATAAGAGAGAGATTTCAAAACAGGAAGTGAAGAAAGCATTAAATAAAACGAAAGTAGGAAAAGCATGTGGTAGGGATGGTATGATGGCTGAGATGTTAAAGGAAGGGAGTGTGACTGTATTGCAATAGTGGGTGAGATTGTTTTATATATGTTTTATATTGTCAATGGTGCCAGTGGACTGGGTATGTGCATATATTGTTCCGCTATACAAAGGTAAGGGAGATGTGCACGAGTGTTAGAATTCTAGGGGTATCAGTTTGTTGAGTGTGGTTGGAAAAATCTATGGTAGAGTATTAATTAATAGGGTTAAGGACAAATCAGATGTGCAGGGTGATTTCGAAGAGGTAGGGGATGTATGGATCAGATTTTTATTGTTAGGTAGATATGCAGGAAATATTTAGCAAAAGGTAAGGAGGTATACGTTGCATTTATGGATCTGGAGAAAACTTAAGATAGAGTCGAAGCAATGTGGAATGAGATGAGGTTATATAGAATGCTTTGATGGTTGTTGCAAGCAGTGAAGAGTTTATACATAAGTATTAAAGCGTGTGTTATGATAGGAAATGAAGTGAGTGAGTGGTTTCCAGTGAGAGTGGGGCTGATACATGGATGTGTGATGTCACCATTGTTGTTCAATTTGTTTGTTGGCTGTGAGAGAGGTGAATGCTTGAGGTATTGTTCGAGGATTTAAACTGATTGAAGAGAGTGATCATTGGTGGGAGGAGAACCAGTTGTTGTTTGCAGATGGTACTGTATTGGTTGTAGACTCAGAGGAAAAGCTGTGTTGATTAGTGACAGACTTTGGAAGGATGTGTGTGAGAAGGAAGTAGTAAGTTGATGTGGGTAAGAGTAAGGTTATGAGATATACAAGAAGGCAGGGTGATGCTAGATTAAATGTCATGTTGAATGGAGAGTTCTGTTATTGCTATAAATGGAGTGGAAGCAGATGTACATCAGAGTGCATGCAAATGAACGATGTAAAGTGATATGGGCAGTGAAGGGAGTAGTAAAGAGTAGAGGGTTAGGGATGTATGTAAAGAGAATCCTGCATGACAAAGGGATTTTATTAACTGTGATGTGTGGATCAGAGTTGTGGGGAATGAAAGTGACAGAAAGATAAATCGAATGTGTTCAAGATGAAGTGTCTGAGGAGTATGGCTGGAGTATCTCGATTGGATAGATTTAGGAACGAAATAGTGAGGGTGAGAATGGGCGTGAAAAATTAATTAGCAGATAGAGTGGATATGATTCTGTTGAGTTGGTTTGCCCATGCAAAGAGGATGGAAAATGGTCGTCTTTTGAAGACTGTGATGAATGCAAGATGTGATGGGAGAGGTGCAAGAGGAAGGCCTGAGGTTTGGGTGGATGGATGTAGTGAAGAAAGCCCTAGGTGATAGGAGGATAGATGTGAGAGAAGCAAAAGAGCATACTAGAAAGAGAAATGAATGGCGAGTAATTGTGTTGAAATTCCAATAGACCCTGCTACTACCTCGGGTCACCTTCGTAAGTGCTGAGCTAGCGGCAATAGAGGGTCCGTATATGAAGCTTCATTTGTGGTAGAAAAGGGGAGAGGGTAGGCTGTGGCACCATAACAGTACCATCCAAACTCAGCTGAGTCCCTTACCAGGCAAGGAGGAATGATAGAAGAAAAATCTCCCCTTGTTCTTTTTTTATATCGGCTACCTCCCAATATTGCGGAAAGTGCCATGGTATCTACCCTCTATGTATTTGGTCAGTCTATGGAAAGAGAAAATGACAGAATGGTCCCCAGTCCCAGGCATAGTGGGGTGCCAAGAATCTCCCAGTTTATAAATACTAAAGAAAAATTTAAAATTGGGTGTTTAAATGTTAGAACCATGAATCGGATTGGGAAGTTACAGCAAGTGGAAAATAAATGTATGAAATATAGGTTACAACACATTGTAGGGGGATTGGTAAGGAACTCTCAGACCAAGGCAATAGGTATATCTATTCAGGAAAAACAGATGGAGTTACAAGAGAAGAGGTAGTATTGATGATGACACCAAGAGTAGGAAAGTGGAGGGCTGTAAATGATAGATTGTTACTTGCTAAGTTTGAATCAAAGCAGTGCAATATGAGTGTTATAGTTTGCTATGCACCAACGAATGATTTCCCTGGAGAAAGGAAAGATGAATACTATGAAGAACTGCAGAATGTAGTAGATGCAATCCCAGAGAGAGATATGAAAATTGTGATAGGTGACCTCACTGCTAAAGTTGGGAGGAATAATCAAGGTTTAGATAATGTGATGGGTATTGAGGGTCTTGGTGAAGTTGCAAAAGAAAATGGAGCCCATTTTATAAGTTTCTGTGCAGCAAACGATCTAGCTATTGAAGGTACTCTTTTCCAGCATAAGGACATCCACATATACGCATGGACTTCACCATGAGACAATTACAAAACCCATATAGATCACATAGCAATTGATAAAGACAGAAGGAATACTCTAAGAAATGTTAGAAGTTACAGAGGTGCAGATATTAGTAGTGGTGACTAGCTCTTCATTGTTACACTGAAATTAAAACTAAAAGCACCCAACAGAAATGTAGATAGAATACCTAGGTTTGATACAACTAAGCTTTTAGAAAATGAGCACAGAAAAATCTTCGCAATTTAATTTAGGAATAAATTTGCAGTGTTAGAGACTTTAAGAGAAGAAGAGCAGATGATAATGAAAAATAGTGTGATATTAAGAACATATATTATTCAGTTGGTAGAGAAGTTTTGAAATATGCAGTTACAAGGAGAAAGCCATGGATATCAAATGATACTTGGGATACTATGAAAAAGAGAAAAATCCAGAAATTTATTGTTGAACGTTTTTGAGGAAGTAGGGAAAATTACAAGGTAGAGCATTGTATGTATTCCTGTATTGATAGCGAGGTCAAAAGGGAAGCAAGGAATGACTGAAGAGAATATTTGGACAGAAAAGCAGATGAGGGTGACAAAGCTATGAATCCAGGGAATGTCTATGGCGTAAGAATTGCTCATAGATTTATTAATGAAATCTCCACGGGGACTAAGAAGAAGAAGCATATACCAATCAAAAAGAGATGGATCTATTATAAAAACAGAAGATGAAGAAATTCAGTGTTGGATGGATATGAATAAAAGACATGAAGGGAATGGTTAATTGATATACCTGAAGCTGAGGAAAACCTTGATGTGCCCATAAATGAATTAGCTATTTTTGAAGTCGAAACTATCATTAAAAAACTCAAGAGATGGAAAGCCCCAGGATACGATGAAATGACAACTGAGATGATATTGGCCGAAGTAACTCCTAGAATAATTACAAGATTATTTTGTAGAATGTGGCGTTAAGAGGCAAAATCTGATGAGTTGGGAGCTAAGAGTGTTGGTGAAAATGGCAAAAAAGGAGTCCTGATTGATTGCAATAATTACAGAGACATCACAATTAGGTCAGTTGTTCTGAAAGTATATAGTATGCTTATTCTAAAGGGACTAGAGAGAAAGATTGATAAAAGGCTGGCAAATGAACAAGCAGGATTTAGAAAGGGTAGTTTTACTGACAAAATATTCATTTCAAGACATGTTGTGCAGTAATGTGTAAAACATAGCAGTCCATTTTTTTATGGCATTTGCGGACGATGAAAAAGCCTTTGATAGTCTGCACTAGTCAAGTTTGCAGAGAGTCCTGCGTTATTATGGAGTTTCTGTTAAATATGTAAATTTGAATAAGTCTGTTCATGAGCATAGCACAGACAAAGTTAATCTTAGTGGAGCCCTGTCGAATGAATTCCCAGTGAACAGAGTAGTACTTCAAGGGAATATGTTGTCACTTTTGTTGTTTAACCTCCTCTTGGATTTTAAAATGCATAAAACAGTTGGGGATGATTCAGAAGGATTGGACTGGATTGGTAACAAAGCATTAGCAGACCTAGGGTGTGCTGAAGACACTGTCATTATTAGCAAAATGTAATAGGACGAGCAAAGCTTGCATACCAGAATACATGAAATATCTAATTAGGCTGACCTCAAGATAAATAGGAGAAAGACAGAGATGATGAGAATGGAATATGCAATGGAAGATGAAATATCATTGGAAGAAGAAAATATTATTGAAGTGGAATCATTTAAATATTAAGGAACTATGATCTCTAATACAGGGTCTTTAGAATTGGAGTTTAATGAGAGATTGCAAAAAGCAAATCAGACAATGACTAGGTCCAATGAAATTTTGAAATATAATTGCCAGGAATTACATATAAAAATCAGGCTATATATCAGTTTAGTGAGATCGGGGATACTGTATGGACATGAGTCGTGGTATGCCAATGAAACAATATCCAAGAGATTTTGTAGATTTGAGAACAAAGCCCACAGAAGAATATTGGGAGTTAAATAAAACTATAAGAGAGATTACTCAAGTGCCATATGTGAATAAAATTATGGTGAAGGGTAGATGAAAATGGTTTGGATATGCTCTTCTCACTTCCCAAGGGAGACTAGCTCTCTAGACCTTCAATTGGGTTCCACAAGGCACAAAAGGTATTGGATTAAAAGCTTAAGATAGACACTACTGGTTAAATATAACAGAGGCCCTGTGCATCAATGGGAATAGGAGGTGATGATGAGGGTGATGATATATATATATATATATATATATATATATATATATATATATATATATATATATATATATATATATGTATATATATATATATATATATATATATATATATATATAATGTGTGTATATATATATATATATATATATATATATATATATATATATATATATATATATATATATGATTATGACTCCCGGGTTTGGGCACCAAAAATATACTACACTATGGCTTGTGTCTTGCAACCAAACATATAATATTATATATATTACAGCTGACAAGCTAAACAGCCTCTCTAGTTCCAAACTCACCTATTTGCTTTTACATTAAATCTGTTACACTTGGAAATATTAATACTTGAACTCTGAGACAGTTAAATAACTCCCAGACAGAAATATACAAAACACTGAATATCCAAACACTATCAAACAGATTATGTAAGACTTCATACAAAATTACGTGAAATAAAAAAATTACTCCTTAGAAATAACGTAAATTTACATATACTGACTTGAATAAAGAATATGATGAAATTAACGACGAAAGTCTTGTAATTTGCATGATAAATTTTAATCTACACGAGAAGAACTCACCTAAAGAGCTGGCTAACCTCTCTTAAGTGCACAATGAAATATAGACAAAATCATTATTAAACTACTGTATTTACACTAAACCAGCCTGTAAGATAACTCCCACCAAAAAGATTATTTATTCTGGGACAAAATCCATTGATTCAACCTGAGATGAATGATCTGCAACCACTTTATCTTTACTTGATATATGCTTTACATTATTACAATACAGTTGCAACATAATGACCACTTAGTTAACCTTTGATTATTATTTTTCATCTTATTCACAAAAGTCAAAGAATTATGATCCGAATACACTGTAATCTCTTCATTTTGTGGTCGATTCACATAGACCTCAAACTTGTTTATAGCTGGGATTAACGCTAGTAGTCATTTTCAACTGTCGAGTAGGCTCGTTAATGCTTTTTTAGTTTCGACGACATGAAACAAACAAGGTGAAGACTTCCTTCCTCATCTTCTTGCAATAGGACAGGTCCAATCCCGGTATCCAACGCATCCACTCGGATAAGGAATTTCTCTTTTAAATCCGATGCTTGAAGTATCGGTTTCGAAGTTGATATGGCTTTCCTCAAATTTTTCCATTTTCCTGATATCTCGATAACATAGGTCCGGTCACTGTCCTTCTCAAAAATCCAGAATTGTGTACCACCCATGTGTCCCACGATCGTACATAGTAACGACATTCCTCTTTTTTGTATATATTATCCTTTGTATCTTCCCTCTCCCCTCGCACTGACAACAACTTGTTTTAACCTGTCTACCTACTTCATTGCTAACTGTTAACAGAAACGGTTGCCGGTTGGACAAGAAATTGCATGTTTGTACTTTGTGACCTTCTTGCCGGGACCTAGTGTATATATATACTCGATATGTCTATGATAAAGTTACTCAGTTGCATTCATCTGGCCTTTGAGTCACAACCTACTCTTGGCCCATCGCAGTGGTGACCCCAGAAGTCGACTCGTCTTCCTTCCTTTCCCCCCTCACTGTTACTATGGCGGACTCCTCGGAAGTTGGCGCTGCGCCATTCAAACTTTCGTCGTTCGCCAGCGGAGAGGCGTTTGCTTGGTTTCAGCGCGCAGAAGTCTAGTTCTGCATCAAGGGCGGGACTCACTCAACCACCAAAGCAGATTATGTTCTCGTGGCAATACCGGAGGACACCTTCCCGGAAATCTCCGACTAGCTTTGTGAACAAGGAGACACCCCAATAGCGTATGACACCCTCAACACATACCTTCTGCAGCAGTACGCGCCGTCACCAGCCGCCCGTATAGCAAAGCTTTTTCAGTTCTCTAAACAATCATTGGGGGACCTAAGGGCTTCGCTCGCCATCAGGGAAATGACCAGTATCGCTCGCCTGCAACCTGCCGCAGACGGCTCTCCTCGTGAGGTGAACCTACTTCGTGCCCTTTGGGTACGCCGTTTACCCGAACCTGTACGCGCTCCTATACACGATGTCGATAGTTTACCCACACCGGACTTGATGACCAAAGCTGATGCCCTTATGAACAGCCACTTCACAACCTTTAAGACCTCCATCAACGCCTCCATTCCTGACGAAGAGGACACCTATTTAACGTCCACCGTTGCTGTAGGACACACACACGCCTACCCCGTGACATGCCGGAGCAAAGCCACCCATCACCCCCCACTCGCTCACACCCCAACCAATGACTTCTACAGCTACTTACTGCCATCCACCTGCCGCAGTTTTGCTACTACCACTTGAGATTCGGGGCTGCCGCGATGAAATGTGCCAAGGATAGTCAGTGGCCACTTTGAATGATTTCCGGTATGCCAAACTTAGTAAAAAAGTCTAGTAACTTCTCGGTGATTATTCTGATTTTGACGTTCCTAATGGGTATGGCTTCTAGGTATCTCGTTACTGCACACATCTTGGTTAATATATATTCTTAACTTTTTTCGTACTTGGTAAAGGTCCCATAATGTCGATCATTACCTTGCTGAAGGGTTCTCCACGCACTTCTGTCGGGTGTAAGGGAGCTCTCTTAATGTACTCGTTCGGTTTTCCAGCAATCTGACATACATGACATGCATGGCAAAACTGGCTCATGTCCTTATTCATACCAGGACAGAAAAAAGTGTTTCATTATATTTGTCGACTTCCTTATCCCCATATGTCCCATACGTGTACTATCGCCATCACCTGTCTTCTCAATGGTGCAGTAATTAATATTTGACAATATATCCCTGATTCGGTATTACCAGGGATATTGGCGGGTCTAAGCTTCCTCATAAGCAACCCATCCTTAAGATAATAACAGGTCGAAGAATGCTACGCCTCAGTCTCATCCACCAAACTGTACAATAACTCTGTTAACGCTGCATCCTTCCGTTGCAATCCTATCAGTCTTTTCCTACTCACTTGCCCTACTTCTAATGCTGAATTTTCTATTTGTTCCAGGTCCATTTCTTCTTAGTCCTCTTGTCCACTCGTCGGTCATTCCTCTTCACTTTGGGGTTATTCGGGTGTTTTCCTCTTGCGTACCATCAAGGGAATCCTCTTCTCCGGGAAACAAATCCTCCAAGTTCATCGCTCCTTCTATTTATTTTTCTTCTTCAGCAGCCACTTTCTTCATCATACGCCTATTTCTCCGTTACAATGGGACAAGGCACATACGGCGCTCTACTCCTTCAACAGCCAATGATCCTTTACTGCAAAGTCTAAATTACCTGTTACCAACTCCCATTACAGCTTTAAACGGCAAATAGGGGTAACATCCTCGCCATCTATTCCCTTCTAGTCCATTGTGAGAGACTGTTCTACCTACGGGTGTACTCCTGATACCACCACACTATGGTTACAACCTGTCGCGCAACATCCTGACAGGGGTTCGCTCACTCCTGTCTATTGCTGCTAACAAACCTTTAAAAATGTATGGTTTAAAGGCATCCACGCTGTTTGGGTTTGTCCTGTTCATCGTGTAAAAGTTGGCTGGTTTATTTTCCTCTACGTCCTTTCCCGATTACTCCTTCGTCTTTGCATTTTCTGAAGTTGAACTATCTTTAATCACTTGGGCAAATGCATTCGGTTGGTTTCACCAGCATTCCTTACTGATACGGCCTCTTTTGCCATACTTAAAACAGACAATATTACCCTTCTACACATCTTTCACGATACCTGAAGGAGGAAGATTCGTCGATGGTTGCTGTGGTACTATCACATTCTGCTTAGGAACAGTACCAGTGTAACTTCCGTTGTAACTGTTGAACTGGTTGATGTATTTATTACTGAACTTTTTTCCCTGGTTCGGCGAATACTTGACACTTGGTCGGAACGACGGTTGAAACTTCATGCCCCGGGAGAGTTTATGAATGATAGTATTATAATCTTCACTCAGTGAAAGCGGCTTTATAAAGTTTCTTCAACTCTCTCTCTCTCTCTTTCTAGTAGGTTTGAATATGCTCAGGAATTCCTTAGAGATACTGTTCTAGTATTATCCATTTGCTAAATCAGCCATCTCCCTCACGTTAGCAGCCTCTGTCCATCTCTTAAAAACATTGTCGTACATTATAAGCGCAACACAGGAAAGTCAGTTTCTCGTCCTTTTTCGAACTTCGGAACCTTTCATTATAATGTTCAGGAGTTATCTGATACACTTGCAGTACGCTCCTCTTCACTTATTGATAATCCTTCCTCTGGTCCTGAGATAAGAATAAGTATGCACTGCAGCCTTTCCCAAAGAGCACACTCTGCAATTATACAGGCCATTCATCTTCTAGTCATTTCATTGTCTATGCGACCATTTAAAAATATTCGAAGAACTCATCTGGGGCCTTTCTGTGAACCGTGGGATCAACCTCTGGGCATCAGACACATTAAACACGCGATCGTGCCTAGCAGAAGTCTCCCCTGTCTGCGTTGCCAACTGTGCATGAGCATGCAACAGCTCGAACTCCCTCACATGTGGTTTTTCTTCTCCCTCTTTTTCTTCTTGCCTTGCTTCCCTTTCTTTCGCACGTCGTCTTTCTTCTCTCGCGTCTTCTTCTCTCTTTGCTACCATATCTTTCACATGTTGTCTTTCTTCTCTCCCTCCTTCTTGCCTTGCTTCCATTAACCTTGCGTGTCTTGCAATCTCTCTGTCTTCTTCGCGTTCATCTTCTTCTCATCTTGCCTCTCTTTCTTCCTGTCTTTCATACAATTCCTTCGCACGTCATGATTTTTCCATCCCTTCCGTCATTATCTTCAACTAAAAAAGTTTCCCTCTACTGCAATTCATCGAATCCCAACCTCTACATCCCTTTCTGTTTTCATGCCTTCAGTTTGTGGGTCAACTGGTCTTTGCTTTGCTAAAAATTCTTCCTCAGCCTCCTCCAACAGTTCAAGAGTTGCCACAATATTTTCTTCCGACAACTTTCCCGAGTTTATCAATGCTTCTAAGGCTTGACACTTGATTTGGGCTTTAATCATCCCACTCGTTGCATGACCACCACATGCCGTTAAGATAGAGAGCTACTGAGCTTTAGTTACATTAGCTTCTGAAAATTCCTGAACACTTGTGTTATTCAAAAACTCTTGAATATTAAAATATACCATCTTGTTCTACAACAGATAATTTTATACCTTCCAAAAAAGATATATCCTAACAATATACAAAATCCCATCAACACTGTATTGTTCAAAAACCTTTAATCAACACACGACCCTGTTATCACCAATATCTAAAACAGGCTTGCTCGATCCCGAAGGTCTGGACACCAATAATATATTATATGATTATGACTCCTGGGAATGAGCACCAAAAATATATTATACTATGGCTTGCGAATGGAAACCAAACATATAATAATCTATATATTATGGCTGGCCAGCTAAACAGCCTATCTAGTTCCAAACTCACCTGTTTACTTTTACATTGAATATGTTACATTTGGAAATATTAATAAACGAACTCTGAGACAGTTAAATAACTCCTAGACAGCAATATATAAAACACTGAATATCCAAAGATCTCTTTAGTACACTCAAAACAAAACTGGGTAATTATTCTTAAGACTTGTTCAAAAAAATTTACTACAATTCATAAAAGTATACGAGCGAATATGCATTAAACACTGATGATCGAAATAATGCACTCTTTACAAAAATATATTCTATATAAATTACAACACTCAAAAAATTTACATAAATCAAATAAATCACTCAAAATATTAAGTCTGAACAAAAGGTAGATTAAGACAAAAATGTTACGATCTGAAAATTGTATAGCCACTTGACTTTAAATATTAAATCTGAATAGATTTTAGACTAAGACGAAAGAAATAATTATGAAAATTATAGAATCACTTGTTTCACTTGAAATTAAGTCTGAATACAATATTTAAGTTTGACAATTAATGAAAATAGATAACCAGATCAAAATACAAGAATCCATCACCTTCCTACAGGGCCGTTTACAAAATCTCTAAGAGAATTCTTATAAGTACTCACAATGAGTACTTAAACTTGTCACACCAAAGCCTCGTTATTTCACTGAACACATTTAAAACAATACACTGAGCTGCGTGTGAGAATGAGAGAGAGGTGATGATGGCTATCTTAAAGCTGGAATTCTTTATCTGTCTATCTATGCAACAATGGGGTTGCCTCTGTAGGAGACTTAGTTACTTCCAGAAGATTCCAGGAGAGAGAGTTCTGGAAGCATGGGGGCTGGGCAAGGCATCAGAGTTACCAAGTATTGCTCTCTCGAATGCTTACACACGCAAAAGGGAGATTAATCCTGGGTTTCCTGGGCAACTACCATGCACAGCTAGGCAACTCTCTGCTAGCTAGCTTTGCCCACCCTTTGGCCCCGAGATAAAAAAAAGATAACATCCTATCACTAGGTTTTTCGCGAATTTTCCAAAGCACGTGGCATATTGCGTATTATCTCAGAAAAATAACGCAATACCTCATAAGAATATAAGAGATAGTTACATAAGCCCTTCGTCCTATGTTGTATGGTCAAATAACACTCTCAAAGAGGTTACGTAAGACTTCGTAACAAAATAACGAGAAATAAACAAGATAATTCCTAAAAATTACGTAAATTCACATATACTGAATTGAATAAAGAATACAATGAAATTAACGACGAAAGTCTTACGTAATTTACATAATAAACTTGAATCTACACGAGATTCAATGCACAAATAGAATATAGATAAATTCAATATTAGACTATGGTATATACTCTATTCTAAACCAGCTTTGTAAGAATATAAACACACACACACACACACACACACACACACATATATATATATATATATATATATATATATATATATATATATATATATATATATATGTATATATGTATACTGTATATATATATATATATATATATATATATATATATATATATATATATATATATATATATATAAATATATATATATATATATATATATATATATATATATATATATATATATGTATACAAATATACATATATATATATATATATATATATATATATATATATATATATATAGATATATATATATATATATATATATATATATATATATAGATATATATATATATATATATATATATATATATATATATATATATATATATATACTGTATACATATATATATATATATATTTATATATGTATATATATATATATATATATATATATATATATGTATGTATATATATATATATATATATATATATATATATATATATATATATATATATATATGTATGTATATATATATATATATATATATATATATATGTGTGTGTGTGTGTGTGTGTACAGTATATATATATATATATATATATATATATACATACAAAAATAACAACAATAACAAGATATGCATCCGTTTCTACTCTACTACTGGACAAAGGCCTCAGCCATGTCAATTGAAGTCTGGGGTTTGGCCAGTGTGAATTGGGGATGGTGGAAACTTTTGTCTGATCGCTCACAGCAAACCACCCAAGTATGGTTGGCCCTGACTAGTACAACTTTGCTGATCATGGAGATGCACAAGACATATCGCCACATTAATTCATATATATATATATATATATATATATATATATATATATATATATATATATATATATATATATATGTGTGTGTGTGTGTGTGTGTGTGTGTGTGTGTTACGCTCAATGTTAATAGTTTGCCTAATGCGTACATTAGGCATATTTTTGTCCAATGCGAACACTGGGCAAAATGGTTTGCCCAGTGTACATTTTAGGCAGAAAAACTCGTAAAATTGCCTATTGCACACATTATGCAATCCCATTTTGTGGAATATGAATATGTCACACAATTTTTCTAATGTGAATATGAATAGGCGGAAGGAGGACAAAGAGACACTGATACAAACTGATAGAAACATGAACTTTATTCCAGACACACTTTTATAATAGCTACACAAAATGAAGTAAACACAAGTAAACAAAAACAAAACTGTTATTCACAGTGACACTGACAACACTTAATTTTTGCACGCTCTGCCTGGGTGACAGCGAGAGTTGCATTTCCTTTCTTTCTTGTGGCAGCTGCATCGTCCTGATGAACACTGCTTCCTACATTGACATTGACTACAATGTCCACCAGTAGCCTTTGCTGTTGCTGTTCTCAAAGTCAGACGAATAATAGGAACATCATCTGCTTTAATCAAAACCTGATCTATAGGGCTTAGATCAGCTGCTGTGTATTTCGATCCAAGAACTTCCTCACGGCAACCTACAGTATACAGCCCATCTTCTCCTTTCATGATGACCACAAGAAGATTCTTCGGATCAGTTGGGCTGCGATCAACGTCTGGAACTCTCAATGTAGCGCACTGCCCAACTTCTAATCGTCGAACTAATTGATTGCCACAACGTGTCATCCGAACTGCTGCTTTGGATTGTCCTGCATCAGCTGCATCTCGGATTTCCTGGAAACACCCACTTTGTGTCTCTGCTGTCGCTCCTGTCACTGCATCTTCGTCACTCTCCACCTCTGCTGTTGCTCCTGGCAATGCATCTTCGTCACCCTCCACATCTGCTGTTGCTCCTGTCACTGCATTTTCGTCACTCTCCACCTCTGCTGTTGCTCCTGTCACTGCATCTTCGTCACTCTCCACCTGCGCTGTTACTCTTGTCACTGCATCTTCGTCGCCCTCTTCGTTCTCTACAAATGTCTCAAGATCTTCTTCAGTGGCAATTTCATTAAGAGCAGACCTTGGCAGGCCAGACGATCCCAGTTCAACTTGGGGTTCTTGGCCAAACGTTACTTTAAATGAACTATGTCCGGTGGTTTCATGTCGGCTAATGTTAATTTGTCACTGAACAAACTTGAGGCCCACTGACCATTTTTTACTATTATTTTCCTGCATCCAGATGGCAAGTTTGTCCTGAATAACACCATTTAGCCGTTCAACCGCACCCTGGCTTTAGGGATGACGGGGACGTCCAGTCACCAACTTCAACTCGGGCCAGAGTATGGAAAGTTCAGCAATAACGGCATTAACAAATTCACGACCATTGTCTGACTTCAAAATAGCAGGTGCTCCAAAAGTCAGAAATATATCAAGAAGATTTGCAGCAACCTTTTCTGCTCTTTTCGTTGTAAGGTGACGCAGCACACAAAATTTGCTGAAATGGTTGCCAAAGGTCATGATGTACTTGTAATCACCATCGGGCAATGTTTGAAAATTGATGAGATCAATTTGACATCTTGAAAAAATGTGATGACTGCACACAGGCTTCACAACAAGACCTTTCGGAACTTCTCTGACTTTCTTCTGATGGCAGTGCTCACAGAAGGAAATATATAAGTAGCACACTTCTTGCGTGATGTTTGACCATTTTTTCTTCACTTCAGCTATTGTTTTCTTACCACCACTATGGCCAATACCTTCGTGAGCTGCTTTAACAATATCAAACACTTCTTCTATAGATGCAACAAACTTGAACACATCGTTGGCTGGATCTTTTCGTTTTCGAATTAGGCTGTCAACATTGCCAACACGCAGGATCTCGTAGCGCTTTTGTAAGTTGTCATCAAATGGAGACGTAGCGCCATGGGATTTATCCTCAGTAAATCTTCTATATGCTTGTCACGTTTAGCAGTAGGTTGCAGGACAGCATTTTCGGCCTTTGATTCCTGTGTCTCACGTAGCTTCTCTTCAAATGCAGTTTGATCCATCTCTATTACTAGAAAGATAGATAGATATATTAAATGTATGCCCAATGAAGTACCAATCCTTCACATCACACCTCGAACTACAACCACACTTCACTCCACACACCACAACCACACTTCACTCCACACACCACAACCACACTTCACTCCACGACAAACACTCCCACGCACTCACACAGTCCACGCATTCACACAGTCCACGCACTCCCCACACACGCTTCCCCCCGCATACAGGACAGCGTAATACTCTATTCAATTCAGGCAAAATATGGTTGCCTAATCTGAAAGTCTTACTTAATGTGCAGACTAGGCACGCATTTTGCACAATATAAATATTAGGCAAACTGTTTGCTTAAAGCACACATTAGGCAATTTCCGCTGCCTAATGTACATGTTAGGTAATTATTAACATTGAGCGTAATATATATATATATATATATATATATATATATATATATATATATATATATATATATATGTATGTATATGTATATATATATATATATATGTGTATATATATATATATATATATATATATATATATATATATATATATATATATATTTTATTCCAGCTGTTATTAAGTTGTGGAATGATCTTCCTAACTGGGTAGTTGAATCAGTAGAACTTCAAAAGTTCAAAGTTGGAGCAAATGTTTTTATGTTGACCAGACTGGCATGAGTCTTTTTATAGTTCAGATATGACATATCTGTTTTTGTTGTTGTTAATAGTTTATATATAACATATCTATTTTGACGTTGTTACTGTTTTTAGAATGATTTATTGCTAATTTGTTCTCATCATTTATTTATTTCCTTATTTCCTTTCCTCACTGGGCTATTTTTCCCTATTGGAGTCCTTGGGCTTATAGCATCTTGCTTTTCCAACTAGGGTTGTAGCTTGGCTAGTAATAATATATATATATATATATATATATATATATATATATATATATATATATATATATATATATATATATATATATATTACTATCTCTCATTTCACACAGATCTGAGAACCGATGTATGTTAATTGAGATTTCAGTTATATCTACCCGCCAAAAAAACCGCTGCCGGCATCACCACTCTTGACTTAATGGTAATTGCTAAGACGGGGGTCGCAAAAGAGGAAGTGGAAGTGGCTCCCCTGTCCTAGCGATTGTCACAGGAGTGCGAGTGGAACTCGGGCAGGATGGTGATTGATTTTTTTTTTTTTTTCTAATTAATTTGCTGTCAACGTTGTTTGAAGGATTCGCTTCTCTGAAGTTTCCGCTCTTTAGAAATGAGCGTTTGTGCATGACCTCATTCTTGGCTTCGAATTTTTGGGCTAGTATTAAGGGTTATTGAATTGGAGCAAAAAAGGTGAAACGGCTTTAATTGGGGGCTAGCCCTTAACTCTTTTCTAATTTTAAACCCTCAATAATTATTTGCTTGCCCACGCTGAATCCTGGTGCTCGTTTAAAGCGATTCAAGAGTTGCCCTTCAACTTAACCTTTTTGTTTTTTTTGAAAGGAAATTATCATAATTTTCATGCTCATCGTTGACTTGAAACCTCAACCTGTTGTGTTTGAGGGTAAGCCCTACAATTGTTGAGTCTGGTACTCATTGACTCGAGAGTTGCCCCCAAGTGTGCCTTTTTGTCTTATTAAAGGGAAATTGTCAAATTTACCTTGTTAACGATTTAACTAAGAACCTCGTTCAATTATGTTTGAAGGTTAGAGAAAAAATTTTCAACTTTTTTTTTTTTTTAAACCAAGTTGTAAGTGTGGAGTGGAATGCAGAAAGCCCTCGTTGACTTCGGCCTCTTGTTCATTCAAGTTCGAGTACACGTCCTATTACAGTTTGGCAGTGTCCAGAAGCGGTCAGTGACGCCAGGGCACAGCTCGCTAATTCATTGCTAATCTTAACACGCCTCAAGGAATTTTTGCACAGTTGGCAACGGAAACTGATTGCCCCATGAAACAAACAACTTGAAATGACAGCTTCCTACAGACCAATACCCTAAATAGTTGACGTGAAAAAGTATTTTTGCAAGTTTTTACTTTTAGTCCTGATTTGTACATCTTAATACTCAAAGGCAGATGTTTAACACGTTAGTATTCTTACTGCTTATGAATAAATATCACGGTCCTATTTTATGAGATTTACGAAGCCTGCTTGAACGAAAAATTAGGTAAAATATGGATATATTTATACTATATAGATATCATTTGGTTTGCACTATTTTGAACGTAACATTTAATAACTAAACCGAACGTCAAAAAAAAAAAAAAAAAAAAAAAAAAATTTCCATATGATGCCTTAATAATTCCGTGGTACTTATACTTAAAAAGTGCCATGTTGAGCCCTTTCTATTAATTACCAACCATTTATTAGTGGTATTGGCACTGTAATATGAACACCATTGTCTTCGATAGCCAGGAATATTAATAAATTAAAAAGGAAAATATTTTACGGTGTAATGGCTGACTAAAACTTTTGAGATATCACCGGCTATTGTCGAAAAGGGTTAAAATATCGATATTTTCAAATAGTGAGATTTTCGAAGCAGGAATTGGTGCTTTGGACAGTCAGAGACCGGCTCCTTGCCACACATTTCTTTTGTCGTCTCATATTGGCTAAAAGCTTTGTTATCTGTCAAATAACTTTGGAAGAGCCCCTCGTATTGGCTGGTGGGATCTCTATCTAAGATTTCCTATTTTTGTGAAGATATTTCTTATTTAAACATTTTTATTTTCAAAATCTTTTATTTGTCTCACACTTATCCTGTATAAATTAATTCAGCAGATCACATCTGTGTCGGCTCCAAGCAGATATAACTAATTAGGTGACTAATTATCATACCATCATTGATTGTGACCAACCGATAACTGGTTCAAAAAGTCTCATTATGATTGAGTTAATAAAATTAAGGAAATCTCGGTAAAGAATGAAACTAAAGCACAGTACCTGTAGACTTTTTGGTACGAACAGTCGTCAAAATCTTTAGCCTTTGTCGGCTTTAACTGTTTATCAAGTAACTGCTTGTCAATTAGAAAATTGACAGTTGGTCACGTGGTCCTCTTTCCCTCCCCCACCAATGGGGGGGGGGGGGGGGGGGCGTGGGTTCTCTCCTCCAACAGGTTACTGAGCCATTCTTTAATTCTCTGTTGTCACAAAAGCACGTTTGTGCTATCGCTCCAACATTCTGATATAATTGAATTTGATTAGAATTCCTTTTGGTTTTTGTTAACAGCTACACCTTGGATTTGTCGTCTTCTATTGGTTTTGGATCCTTTGATGGTATTAATGAATTATGAGTATGCCATCTGACTCTGAGACTCGACGCTTCTGCACTAATTGTTCGACTAGAATAAGTAGAAAGTTTGCCTTTGATAATCATTCTCTTTGTCAGTCATGTAGGGGTATTAAGTGGGACATTAATGTTACTTGTAACGAGTGTAAGGGTTAGTCTAAAGAAGACCG
The DNA here is from genome assembly GCF_036898095.1 of Palaemon carinicauda. Taxonomy (NCBI): domain Eukaryota; kingdom Metazoa; phylum Arthropoda; class Malacostraca; order Decapoda; family Palaemonidae; genus Palaemon; species Palaemon carinicauda. Next base: position 69,603,700 of record NC_090732.1, read on the forward strand.
TAAGTTATATGTCAAGCATATAGACTCGTTAGCCAAAAAAACTTAGTAGTTATAAGTCGAGTAAGACTACGAAGAGTGGTCTACCGGAGGATGAGGTTAGATCTTCACCTACCCAGGAGATTAGTTCAGCCTTAAAAGGAGGGGGTAGCACCTCCAAAGGACAATGTCCCAGAAGGAGGGATGAGTAGTTTTAGCTCCTCGGTAGATGTTGCCCGGTCCGTTTCTCCTGCTACAACAGTTACCGTCAATAGTTATTATGCTATTGTAAGTTGTTTTGAGAAAGTGCAGCTATTTGGGAGGTTAAGTTCTCAAAGGTGAGTGAGGACATTTCCTCTTTAGTAAATTGCTTTAATGCTTTAAATGTTCCTGGATTGCCTTCCAGCTCTGCACCTGCTCTTGGTACGCCAGTCGCTGAAGCGAGCGGACACCCTGAGGTGATCCCCTCCCCAAAGCAGGGCAGGTCGCAGGTCCAGTTCGCCATCACCCATGATGGGTGTATGAGCAACTTGGACGAAGAAACCCCATCGGTACTTGGTTCTCCCCATCGTCAGCAAGGGAGCTCCCCTACACCGTTGCAGGCTTCTTTATCTTCGGACCCAGGGAGGACAAGATTTTGTTCTCCTCATTGTCGACGAGGGAGCTCCTCTGCGCCTTCGCAGGACCATGAACCTTCAGACCCAGGGAAGTCTTCTCAGTGTTACAGTCGCAGGAAATATTCATCTAGGAGCTCGTCTCGCAGTAAGAGGCATACCTCTCAACAGTCTAATTCCAGCATGTCTCCCAAGGGTAGATCCACATCAAGACCCTGTCATAAAGAACTATCTCATCACTCTTCAAGCCGCACACCCGGACTCTCATCCCTCAGGTCCTCGAGGGACTCTAGTGTTTCCTCTGACCGAAGGTCCAGAAGCCAGTCTTCAAGGATAAGCAACCGGAGTTGGTCCCATAAATCTCCAGACCACCTTTCTCCTTATTCCAGGACTCATTGGGAGGACAAGAGACCTAGCCGTTCATCTGTTAGATCCCACCATAGATCTCCTTTGACCTCTCCTGCGACATCCTGCAGGTTCTCCAAACCTTCTCGTCGTTCTTTATCAAGTATTACTGGGAGACATCATTCCTGAAGCCTTTCCCCTTCCAGGAGTAGACATTTCTCGTTTACCAGAAGCCCCAGATCTTCGCAATGTTCTCAGCCGAGGACCCGGCATGATCACACGTCTCCTACTACAGGTTCCCCATCCAACGATGGTGATGCAGAATTCTCCAGGAGACTTTGGGCGGCAGCAGAGAAATTTAGATTTCTTCAGGACAATGAGATGGATGACATAGCTCTTGAAACTTTAATTCCTAACTCCTTCAGGGAATTGTTTTCTTTCTAAGAATGCCTTCCCAGAGAGTGTTCAGCAAGTGAAGGAGGTTTCGGCTTCCTCTAAGACCCCTGAATTGCTTTTTGGGGTCTGGAGAAGCAGAAGTTTAACAGATTACCCAAATGGACCCCATCACAACCATTAGAATTAGCTCGTCAGGGAGTCAGGAAATGAGCAAAGGAAAGATGGCAGGCCGGACGCATCTCATAGCCCACCATTGCTCTAGGTAAGACCAAGAAATACCTGCAGGTGGAAGAAGATTCTTATGGTCCAGCTACCACACCTCTCAACCCCTCCTTTGAGGATGTGTTACCCTCATGAGTGAAAGGGGAACACGCCATGGTTGGTATCACAGTAGAAGAGTGCAAGAAATTGGAAGCCTCCATTAGAAGGATACAGGAGGTTGGTATGTATTGACAGCTTTTCTGAAGGAACCTTCTTTCCTCACAACGCACCAACCCCTCTACCTACAGAGAGCCAGGTCTATTGGACGCTGACTTGAGGACCAGATGAAGGAGGCTACTTACCACGAGGCTTACCTGACTGGTAAAATAAGGGACCATTATCTCAGCAAAGCCCCTGCTTCTCTCTCCATACGTCATGAAAACCAACTGAGGGAATCCCATATGTTTGGACATCACCTTTTTGAACCTGCAATTCTGGAGGATGTTCTCTCTCGGGCCCAACTGTCTTCCAAGATGCGGAAGGAAGATATGCTAAATGCTTTTTTTAAGATATCGCTTTCATTTATATATTTTTGATACATTAATGTCTGGATTCTCTTAACGACCTCGGGATCAGAGCCCCAGGCAGAATCACACAAGTCATTGACTTTTATCTTTCTTGGTTAAGTCACTGTCTATACAAGTTTGCGGTACCAGGGTTCGCCTCCCCGCCGGTCACAAGCTCTTGTCTTTGTGTGATTTCACCTGGGGCTCTGATCCTTAGGTCGTTCAGAAAATCAAGACATTAATGTATCAAAAACATATGGCTTATTGTGAATATGAAAAACACGTCTAAATGTGCAAAATTTATCATTAATCGAATGACAAGTAACAAACTACCAATTAGCTACGATGGTGAAGAATGGTTGATTTCATTTTCAAGTACAAAAAAACCTGAATTCGACAGGTATAAGTATAGAAAAATTTTCATTGACTTTTATCTTTCTACGTGGCCAAGTGGTTAAGTCACTGTTCATACAAGTTTGCTGGACCAGGGTTCGACACGCGGCCGGCCAAAAGCTCTCCTCACGTCCCGAGGTCGTGAGGAGAATCTAAACATTAATGTGTCAAAAATATATAGCCTATTTTGATATATATATATATATATATATATATATATATATACATACAAACATATATATATATATATATATATATATATATATATATATATATATATATATATATATATATATATATATATATATCTAAGAACTGATGTATATTGGTTGAAATTTTAGGTAAAATGATCGTTTTAAGAAGTGTATCAAAATTATTGATTCCAGTAATAACACGCTCACACACCGGGATATATATATATATATATATATATATATATATATATATATATATATATATATATATATATATATATATATATGCGTATATAAACATATATATATATACATATATATATATATATTTATATATATATATATATATATATATATATATATATATATATATATATATATATATATATATATATGACCCAAGTAAACGGACAATGAGACGTCGGAATATGGGTTTTTTTCATTTATTACAAATGGTTCGTTCGTAAGTACACCGCACACAACTACCCTCTCATGTGAGGGACTAGTCAACTCGAGAGCCCAAAGGCAACTAACTCCCCTGGCTATCAAAATGCAATCTTGCTAAAACAATTTGCTGAATATGTGTTTTTGTGGAATACTCATGAATATAAAGTTCATTTACCTTGATATACAACACACATCCACATACATGAATTAGGACATTACTCTCCGACACCCCTCAAGCTCCTCACTCCGGGTAGAGGTGCGCACTCGCCCTCACTAGTGTATGATATATGGAGGACACTCCGGCCTAGAATAGGCATGGCATTTATTAAACAGAAATGCAACAAAAAATATATATATAGAAATCACCCAAAAAAGAATAACACATCTTTCACCAAAAAAAAAAAAAATTAAAATGAAATATTGCATGCAAAAATGTACACAATACATACAAACAATTCCATTCCTTTCTTCTTAAGACCTCTGCAACTAAAATACAGAATACCAAAAGTTTAAAAAAAAAAATCATAACATCAGTGTCACATAACCTCATTAATAACCTCCCTCCGGTTGTGGGCAATACGGGCTTCTTGGGCGGGACAGGGGTAGGAATAGCTATTCCTTCATCCCTCGATTTTACTTGTCCGGGTTTACTGCACAATTTTGCAAAACAACTCACCACCACCATTTTTCCATTTATTTAAATCACTACTACACTAGCCCTTGTAACTAGGCTATCAACCAGTGGCCACTAGCCGTTTTCACGAGAAAATCATTCATCTTCTGCCCTTTTCTTATAACATTAAGTATAAGGTATTCTAACAACAACAACAGCAAAGGGAAAAAAAAAATTCTACTCATCAACTCGAGGAATGTCACGTATGCAGGGGGTAAGGAGGAACACTTTTGAAAACTACCTCTTCAGGCACCACATGTATGTGTACCTGATGATGTTCAGACACTGCGCCATTAATAATGCTTTGTATCACAACTGTGTTAGATGTAACCATCTTAACTTGGTACAGACCCAAATACGCTGGCTCTAGTTTATGTTTCCTAGGCTGTAACCGTTTCAAATACACACGATCACCCACAAATACTTTTACCGGTTTCAGTGGTGTTCATTACTCTCCTCGATAGATTTAATAAATATACACGGTATTTCTCAGTTGAATAATTTGGCAATTGTTGTGAATTAATGAGTACCGTATATGGTTACACAGGATCCTGTCCATACACTAAAAAGAAAGGCGTGTCCCTGAGCGAAGCCTTATATGCAATGTTCAAAGGTAGCTCAGCTGTAGGAAGCATGTCATGCCGATGAAGGGGGTCATCAGCCACTAAGTAACGTAAAATTTGCACTACTTCCCTATTATGTGATTCTACTAAGCTATTTGCTGAAGGCATATATGCGGTCACTGAAAAGTGTTCAATTTTCATCTAGTCCGTGACCGATTTCACCATCTTATTTTATAAACTCGAGACCCTTATCACATATCAAAATTTTCGGGCAACCAAACCTAGTAATGAAAGAGCACAGCACCTAGGCTAGTGAATTTGCCGATTTATCCAACATTGTGTAAGTATGAGTGTACTGAGGAAATGCATCCACAAATACACATATATACTTATGTTGTGTTAAACCAGCAGGAAATGGTCCTACCACATCCATATGCACTCTATAAAATTTAATAGGAATCACAGGCTACTTTCTGGCTTCCGGTACAGTGTTTTTATGCTCTTTGAAATAGTTACAAGCATGACTACCTTTTATATCATTCTCTATAGATTTTTTCATTCCTAAAGAAAGATTCACGTGCTCTCCTTAATGCTCTATCAATCCCTAAATGGCCTGCATCCGGACTTGCATGTACAATGTGGATGGCTCAATTAATTAAAGAGGGAGGAAGAACTACCCATGCACAAAATTCCCCTCCCCTCATCTCGCAAGCACAATATAAGATATCATTTTCTATAAAAAAAATTCTCACGAGGCACATTAAAAAAATGACGGATAACTCTCCGATTACCCTTTAATCACTGCTCGCACTCTTCCCATCCATTCCTCTTTTTTCTGTCCCTCTCGGACTTCTTTTATGTCCCAACCTCCCAAGTCAATCAAACCTGCATCATCAGGGCATTCATTCTGGACACCTATGGTCGTGTCCTTGGCAACCGACATACATTCACCTTCGCTGCTCATAACTCTCTCTCTCTCCCTAATATCTGCAACTCTCTCCCTCTCTCTGTATCTCTCTCTGCTACCATGTTCTGTTTGTTCCTCAGAAGAATTCACATCCCGTTCTCTATTTTCTCTATTTTGATGGGGGTCTTCAATATTTTGGTCACGTTCATCGTTCCTCTTTTTTGTGCCCTAGTTGTTACTCCTATTACTGCACCTGTTGAGAAAGCATCAGCTACCTTGTTAGCTTTATCTTCTATGTGGTGAAAACCCTTTATATTAAACTCTAACAATCTCTCAATCCATCTCGCTTGTCGAGAGGTTAAATCATATTTATAATACAAATCACGTAAGGGGCGATGATCACTTTGCAACTCAATCAACTTACCTAATATAAAGAACCGATGCCTCTCTAGAACCAAAATAATAGCCAAAGCCTCTCGATTGAATGTACTATAATTCTTTTCTGTCTCGTTTAATGCCCGGGAAGCAAAACTAATGGGTCGCTCTCTGCCTTTATCATCTCGTTGAGAAACTACCCTACCAATAGCTACGCTACTCGCATCTGTTGTCACTAAAAACGGGCGATCAAATCTAGGATATGCGAGTAATTTATTGATAGTTAAGGCAGCTTTCAAATGGTTAAAGGCCTTTTCTTCTTCCCCTCCCCAATTTATTACTTTTTGTTTCTTTAAAACATCTAAAGGTCTCGCTATCTCTCCAAAACCTTTTATGAATTTACGGTAATACATAGCGAGCCCAAAGAATCCAGCTACTTCCTTAGAGTTACGTGGCTTGGAGAAATCTCTAATAGCTGCTACTTTACTGCGGCAGGCTTGGATACCTTCTGGGGTTTTTATGTGACCTAAAAATTTGACCTGTTTACAGAAAAATTTGCACTTTGACAAATTTATTTTCATACCATTTGCTTCTAAAACTTTACGAATATTATTATTTTGTTCTTCGGTCGTTTTCCCTGTAATTATGATATCGTCTAAATAAACAAAACCATTATGGCCAATTAAGGGAGACAAAAGTGCAATCATTACTTTAGAGAAATAACTTGGAGCATTTTTATCATCGAAAGGAAGAAAATTAAATTGAAATAGTTGATTATTAGCTATAAATGCCGTTTTACATTTACTCTCTTCCTGAATGGGTATTTGATAGTATCCAGATTTTAAATCAACAGTTGTAAAGTATTTACTATCTTGTACCTTCACAAATGATTCTTCGATCGAGGGCAATGGAAATGCATTATTCTTAGTGACTGCATTCAACTTCCTATAATCAACACACAATCTTACTGAGCCATCCTTTTTAGTAAAAGCTACAATTGGAGAAGCCCAGAGGGATTCACTCTCCTTGATTACCCCTTGTTCACTTTATTTATTAATTACCCTTTCTATCTCTCCCTGGAAATTAATGGGTGCCTTATAAGGCATTGACCTGATCGGCTCTGCCTGCCCAGTTTGAATGATGAAGGAAAATCAATCAATCTTTCCAGGTGGCCCATCTCCAATTGCAATTACATCGGAATAATTATTGACAATGTCACTAACTACAGGTTGATATTCTGACGGACATAGTTTTCGTGCTTGCATAACAAATTCTGAGTGCGTTCGTCTGTGCGGGCTGGAGTTGTGGCTCCTAACATCCCATTATAAGCAATTTCATATAACTCTTATTCACACACATAATCATTTCCTAATACAACTCTTTTATTTGACAAATTAACTATCGTTTTATCAGCTCTGTTCTCTTTTATTTCCGTCAAGCCCTCTAATATCATATGGGCCCAAATGTCATGGGTTTAACAACAACCTTTGTTCCTTTCGCCAAGAGGGCGACATGGGGTCACTGATATGCCCGTAAGTGTCTGGGGAGACAACACTTCTCCTCTCTCAGGTACAGCTGTTACCATATTTAAATGTCTCTCCAAGCTTGCACATACACTAACTCTCTCATGACTTTCTATCGGCAAAATGTAACCCCCTGCTTTTACTGTTATTGTATCTTTTCCCCAAAAAATCCATATTTGATTATTGGAGAAAAAATCAATTCCTAAAATAGCCTCGATTCCTAGAATTCCCTAGGTGGGCAAGACAAAAAAATCATGTGTAAACTTCAGAGATCCCACCTTAAAGTTGACGATTGTTGTATGGTTTATCTGTAGTTTATTTCCTCCTGGCGTGTCGAGGACGATGGATGCCGCTGACTGTAGTCGGTTTGAGGAGAATCTTTTTTCAATCAGTGAAACACTGGCCTCTGTGTCGATCAGCGCTCGAATGGATTTATCTGGCAGGTCAATCCTAACTGCTAACATTCCTAGCCGCCGATTACGAGATATGGGGCACGGGCCAATGACCTCAGCTGCAATGCCGCTGCTCCCTAGTGCTGCGGGGGTGAGGTCGGGGGTACCGATTGAGGTCTCAGTGCCTGCTCTGTCACCGTCACGTCCGTCGTCACCGCTTCCTCGGCTACTGCTTGTGATGTCATGCGGAGGTACATTGAACTCCCTCGTCTCCCTCTTCCTCTGTTTCTTTTCCTTGGGCAGGGGGAGGTGTACATGTGCCACAGCCCGCCCGCCATGGGCGTTTTTTGCTGAGCACTCTGGCGATAGATGACCGTAGGCCTGACAAGTGTAACAGCGGGGGGATCCTTGGGTGGGGCACTCCACTCGTCGGTGCCCCTCTCCTCCACACTGCCAACATCTTCTAATTTGCTGACTGCATTCTCCCCCACACCCCTATTGGGGGTCGAAGAGTGCCTCTCATGGCTGCCAACTTCTCAGAATCGGGCCAGTTATTCGCAGTCATTTTTTCTTCTGGCAAACTGTCTAAAATGTTTTGTATCATGCTCACTACGTCTGCTAACGAGCGATTGTCATCAAACAAATAACCACACAAATACAGGTTTACTAATCTGCGAATATGTTTATGGGCAATGGCTTTTTTATCACCTTCTGGGAGAATGGCACTCCAGGCAGCAAACGAATCACAATCCCGAGAAATGCGAGTTGCAAAACTAAGAACGGATTCACCTTCCCGAATTTTGGGTTTGTAATTTTCTTTTAGGTCTCCCTTTCTCGCATCAGATAAGGCATACTTCTCAATCAAACGTCATTTTATTTTAGTATAACTTCTTAAACTGTCTTGCGGCTAACACATTACCTCAATTGCTGGAGTATTTTTCTGCAATCTAATTACTTGAATAGCTTTTTCTTTTTTCTGATCACCCATATGTGGCTACTTCAAAGTCTCTCAAAAACACTTCAATCGATTGAAACCCTTCGGTAGGTCGCTAATCATCAAAAGGCATAACACTTTCCTGGAGTTCTGGCAACTTCTGAACTATGATTTGTGCATCTTTACTCGGCTGTGCATGTGTACTTTCACTTGTGTGCATTTGAAATGCTGTGGTTGCTCGCCCCTCCTCTTCTCGATCAACCAAGAATCTCATTAACTGTTCTAAGTTTTCTATCTTATTTTCCAATTCTCGCATTCTACTGTAATCTCCAGTCTATATTCTACATCGGGAACGCTATATCCCACTGCTCCTTCGTTCTTATCTCCTGCAGCAGCAGCATCTGCTATGTTAGTCCTCGTGTATCTAGGCCTCTTGAACTATAATTTTACCGGCTCAAAGAACAACTTTGCTCACAGCATGCACAAACAGAAGTATTTTTACACATGACACCAATATGACACATGTAGACGGATAATGAGATGTCGGAATATGGGATTTCTTCTTCTATTACAAAAGGTTCGTTCATAATTACACCGTACACAACTACCCTCTCAGGTGAGGGACTTGTCAACTCGAGCGCCCAAAGTCAAATAACTCCCCGGGCTATCAAAATGCAATCTTGCTAAAACAATATGCTGAGTATAGGTTTTTGTGGAATATTCATGAATACAGAGTTCATTCATCTTGATGTACAACACACACCTACATACATGAATTAGGACATATATACATATATGTATATATTTATATATATATATATATATATATATATATATATATATATATATGCATATATATATATATATATATATATATATATATATATATGTATATATATATATATATATATATATATATATATTTATATATATATATATACATACATACATATATATATATATATATATATATATATATATATATATATATATATATATATATATATATATATATATATATATATATATATATATATATACCCTTCCTGAGTGGGGATACCTTAGATTTTAGGTATAATGACTGTTTTAAGAAGTGTATCAAACTGATTGATTCTCGTAAGAACAAACTCTCACACACGATTAGTATATATATATATATATATATATATATATATATATATATATATATATATATATATATATATAAATATATATATATTTATATATATATATATATATATATATATATATATATATATATATATACTGTATATATATATATATATATATATATATATATATATATATATATATATATATATATATATATATATATATATATATGTATATATATATATATATATATATATATATATATATATATATATATATATATAAATATATATATATATATATATATATATATATATATATATATATGTATATATATATATATATATATATATATATTTATACATATGTGTGTGAATGTATATATATATATATATATATATATATATATATATATATATATATATATATATATATGTATGTATATATACATGTGTGTATGTATATATATATATATATATATATATATATATTTATATATATATATATATATATATATATATATATATATATATATATATATTTCTTGAAAAGGTTCAACAATGATGTAAGGCGTGTATGAAAACTAGGTGTATATTTGTAGATATTACAAAAAACTTTAAGAGCTTTCGTCCATTATCTGTGGACTTTTTCGCTAAAATGTTTATAGAATTTTAGGTCCGGTATATATTTTCACAGTTACGGATTTTGCTTCTACATATTTCTTCACTGATGTTGGCATCTTCTATTATTCCCTTGTTACCTTCAAAAGTCTTGTTTAAAGATATCACAGCACCTTCTATTGTTCTCCTTATTGCCCTGTCACGACGCCTGTAAACAATTTCTGCCTTGTTAAATGCTATTCCATGACTTTTCTCCCAAGTGTGTCGGGCTATGACACTATAGTAGTTCCCCGATCTGCAAGCTGCAATATGTTCCCTTTTTCTCTCTTCCAACGAGCGGCCGCTCTCCCCAATGCAGCATTCCTCACAATCCTTACATGTAACCACATATTCCCCTATCTCACCATCATCTTTACCTGGATTGTTATCTATAATAAGGAAATACGGCATTGTACTTGTTTGCACCATATATGTATATAT
>NC_090732.1:69619411-69639411 GCF_036898095.1 Palaemon carinicauda
TAAGTTGAGGATATTAGTATTTCATATTTCAAATAAAGCAGTATTTTGATTTCTTATAGATTTTGTTTACATTTGATGCAAGGGATAAGACCTAATTGAATTACATTTATTGGAAAGCTAGAGTCTATGTGAGTACAATCTCTCAAAGTAATCACTTTTTTTTTTTTTTTTTTTTTTGCTGTTTATTTAAAACAACATCGCTTAAGTAGTACATTTATGTTTTAAAATAATAAATTGAATATTTTACCATTAATGCGTTGCGAAGAAACAACCTAAAATCGTATTTATTTTATCTACAATTATTGGATACCATTATTATTAATTCATTTTACTTTGTAATGAAGCAACCCACTCTTTGAATTTTTATTTATACTGTGGAGCCTTAGCTTCATGATTCTTTTTATTAGTTTTTAAAGCGTAAATGTCAATTATTTAACTCCGTTGTACTGCAGCTTTCTGGAATTATTTCTTGTGAATTAGGGGCCTAAAAGTTGGTCTTATAGAAACACCCTTAACATATCTACCGTACATTTATTGTTATGTAACAGCCTTAAGGTAGTCCACATTTGCTCTAACAAAATACCGTTAATGTATGTTAATTGTTGAATAGCAACAACATTAATGAAGACAAATATACTTATGTATAAAGAATGAGTTCTAATTTATTCATATTTTCTGGAAACCAGAATCTTATTTGATCATTTGTTCTAAAAAATGAGAATATAATAATTTTTATTAACTTTCAATCAACACCATTAATTTCCTTAGATTTATTGTAAAGTGGCCGCTTATATTTTCTAACGTTGATGTAAGAAAAAGATCAGTTTATTTGGAAATGTTGCAAATCAACAATCTTCATTAAATTACCTCTATCTCTGTGTAGACAATCTTCATGTTCAGCAACATTTTATTTTGCATTTCAATTGTAGAAACAAATTCACTTTACTTGCATTTGTTTTAAAAAAAAAAAAGCACATCTGCAACGAGACGCATCGTTACTATACTCTAAATTTTTTGTTGTGGAGCAATAGCTATTATTTACATACATGCGTTGGTGAACAAGTCATTTATTTACTTTTGTTGTTATGAAACCACCTTGGTTTACTAACATCTATTTCACTAACAAAGCTATAACTTATGGATATTTGTTATTGAGAAATATTTATCAACTTATTTACCGTTAATGTAGAGCAACCGCCTTATTTTATATGCTTCATTTATATATGTATGTTATAAAGCTATAACAATCATTTGTTTAAATCCCTTTAAACCTCTACCTTTGATCTATTAAGGCCTTTTTACATTTGGAACCATATTTTATAGTATTTTTTTTTTTTTTTTTTTTTTTTAAATACGAAATTACATTTATTTAGATTCTAGGTAGACCAAGTACCTTAATTTATTATATTTTGTTGTAAAGTAATAACCTTAATTCATAAACTTTTGTTGTGGATCTAAACCGACATTAATGTATTTTTCCACTAATTAGTATTTGGTGGATCAATGTCCTAATCCATTTACATTCATTCTAAGAATTATGTTGCTCTACTCACATTTATCATAAAATAATACATTTGATTAACTCTCCATTGCTATAGATACTGTGTTCTTAATATAGTTGTATTGCAAATCAATACTAATTCAGTTATATTTATAAGATAACGCCTATGCCTCACTTCACTTTTTTGGTTAGGAATAAACACCATTAACTATATTATTATTGTATCTTAACAACCATTTTGTTACCTCTTTAATATAAACTTTGATATTTACTTGCCATGGATCACCAGCCATGGTTTTACAATAGTACATATTTTGCAAAGAATTAGCTCTGATTCCCCTATACTCTTTTCTTTACCTCAAACTTGGTGTTTAGTCCGTATGTCGCCTTATCCATAAATTACCTTGCAACATTTTGTCAAATCCAATTTTGGAGTAAAATGCTAAAATTTCATTAAAATCAAACTGTTGGGTATCATATGACTGTTTCAAGTTATGATCTTCCATATACAGTAGATCAAGATAAATAAAATGAGGGCTTTTGACGCCTTCATATCTTGGCATTTAACATTCATTGGTTTAATTAGATTTATGATAAGACAAATATTCCTTATCTATCTTGTTGGGAAACAGTCTTCATGACTCATGTAAACTATTTCAGTTACTGCAAAACAATAACCTCTATTCATTGACAATTACTGCAAAGCAATACCTACATTCCTTGAATTTATTTTACAGCCACCGGGAAATTCTCAATTTTGTCGACAAAACTAGGTTCCCTATGTCTCAATATAAATCACAAGTCTTGTTTCTTTCATATGTGCCACAAAAATTGTCTATAAAGAAACGACATAATCAAAACTCACGTACTTAGAAGTAATACCGAGTTCGTAATCAAAATCGACCTGTTAATAAACTTGACTTCCATCCAATAAGGCAGCCCACTTAAAAGTAAGTTTATGGTGTTACCATGGCAACGGTCATTTTCAAACATCACATAGCGTGAGTAGGTATGTTATTTTATTATTATTGAATTCAGTGTATTTCGAATTTACAAATCCTCCTTAGAACACACATACACATACATACATAGATAGATAGATACATACATACATATATATATATATATATATATATATACATATATATATATATATATATATATATATATATATATATATATATTAATACATACCTATATATATATATATATATATATATATATATATATATATATATATATATTAATGCATACCTATATATATATATATATATATATATATATATATATATATATATATTTATATTTATATATATACATACATATATTCATATATATATGTATATATATATATATATATATATATATATATATATATATGCATATTATATATATATATATATATATATATATATATATATATATATATATTTATATATATATATATATATGTGTGTGTGTGTGTATACAAACATGTACATGATATTATGCACATGATATCCATATATAATCACAAGTATGCCAATACATATGCATAGATACATATACCGATATATACATGTTTCCCCACATGATTAACATGCACATAAACACACACACACACACACACACACATATATATATATATATATATATATATATATATATATATATATATATATATATATATATATATATATATATTATAGCCACGAAAGGAAAAATGAAAAAGACTTGATTGGAGTTAGTACTTTCATTCACTCAGGACATTATCAAACTCAGCAATGAGAATACATATACAAAGAAATCGTATTTATACTGGAGAAGGGGATCCAACAGCTGTCAGTTTCTTAATAATTCCGGAGAAGTCAGATTTTAGATAAAAGGATAATACTGGATTAACGGAAAACAGACCTGGGCTTAGATTCAAATTTCTACCTTGAGTACAGGAGATTAAAAATAATTCAACAATATTCCTTTGGAAATAGTCATTTACATGGATTACTTCTTCCGTCTTTGACCAACCAATTCTGTGACTTGACCCTAACCAATGGGAGGCCAAGGCATTATTAAGAGAACCCCTGGAGACGGCACCTGATGTTGTTTTAATCTGACTGGTATACTTTTTGATGTTTGGCCAACATAAAATAGGTTACACTCTGAACAAGGAATGCTATATATTACATTATTATCATTTCCAGAACTATTCTTAATTAACATGCTTTTTAATGTACAATTATATTTAAACACTACAGCAATGTCTAGTTTTTTCAAAAGGGATATAACATCTAAAAAACAAACATGAAATGACAAACATGAAATGGCAAAATGCGCACACTAAACCTACAGGCGACACCAACTGGTGGGTTGCACCTTCACACCGTGTCAGAAACGGTACATTCAACGGTACACCTGAGGGTTCACTCGCGATCCCCGGAACCCCTCCTTGGGTGGGAGCGCTTCCCCAACCCCCGCCTTCATTGGGTGTCTGGCGGGAGGCTCTCCTCGGAACATTTTGTTCTAAGGGCAAAGCAAAGCCAATATATAGAGGTCGGTCGGACAGAACTGTCATTTTCCCGCCACTGGCTGACTGTGACGTCACTCCGGCTCCAACTGGTGATTCTCTGTTAGGCCGTGGCTTTGTATATTAAGGCATTATTGCTATTTCTTTTGAATTATTCTTCCTCTTGACTACTTAATTTGATACTTCCGTTATCAGAAAATTCTGAGAATGCCTAAACAATTTTATTGATAAAATAATATTACTGTAGACAGTACAGCAGTGTGAATTCATCAGTGAGAATTTAAGGAAACTCGGTTGTAGTTGTAACTTTTATTAATGAAAATAATATGTACACACTTAAATATAATCATAAATAAAAACTATTTACACATATCTAAATATTTAACTTTAAATATAAAAATTCATTGCTTGAACATCCTGAAATGTAAAAACTTTAAACATATCTAAATATTTAACTTTAATTTTTTTCTGGCATCTCCCCGATCATTTTCAATTTTTGTCTTTCTTTTCTTAATTTTGATAGCATTATTTAAGTACCTTAGTCTAAAATATATAGATATCTTTGCAAAAAAATCAATAATGTCGTCTGGGACCTTTACTCCTGATCGTTGCAATTCAGCAACAAGAGATTTTTTGCACGATTTCCCTTCTAAAAGTGATGAACCGTGGATTGTGTTGAAAACTTCTCGTAGCACAATTAATTGAGAATAAAATTCATCTGATGGCATGTACAATTCACCTCTGTTTACTATCCCAATCCACGATTCATTTGAATTTTTACACTCTTTCATCTGTCTTCCTAATTGTGGATATTTTGTAGAAAACTTTTTTACAATATAACCACCGATATATTTAAGAGCTTCATCTTCAATTACAGTGGCAGCCGTTTTTTCGTTTTCTTTATCTAGAATTTGATTGTTTATATCTTCTGAGGGCATTCAAAATCTAAATCTTTAAACAATGAGCTGGTCAAGTACAGTTCTAATGCTAATTCTCTATCATCACTGTATTTGGAATTGCATGAAGATTCATTTATCAACATATCATAATTGTTGCCCTTTGCAATGATGTTCGTTTTTTCACTAATTATTTTTACATCTTTCCCCAGAATCAATGACCTCAGTCTAAACTTAAATTCAACAGCATTGGGGTGATCGTATGTGCCCTTCATTTGCCTTATGCAACCAAACAGATGTTCTACACAGTCTTGATTCAACTTTTGAGTTATGATATAATCTACATTAAAAACATCTTTAACCATATTAGAAAGACCAATAACAGATTTACTTGAAAGAATTATGCCCTTCTGAAATTTGTATAGACACCTTATTTTTTGAGATTTTACTTTTAAAGAAGTCATTACCATTATAACCTTTTCCAAGGTATTTATTTGAAAATCTTTATTGATTCCAAAGCCATTTCTCGCTGGTATATCGCCATACATGTTGCTTGAATTCATTATATCAAACCAGTCGTTGATCAGTGAGAGAAAATCAGAGGTAGCTTGCCAGTTATTGGAGTTCAACAGACCTCTACTTCCCAAATACCTTAAAGCACTAGCACAAGATGAGGATAATAACTGCACAGCATACTTGACACGCTGCCTGTGCTGTCCATTAATAGATAAATGAAGTTCATTAATTTTATAAGCCAGTCCATATTCTGTATTAGATTTTGACAACATTTCACGGATACTTGTGTCATTAATTAAATCACTGCCTACATAAAAGCCTGAATCAATGAAGTTATTTCTGACTAATATGATCAAGTGGGGAACGTCGGCAAAAACATATATCTCCCTGTCAGCACATGGGTTCTTGAATGAAATCCTATTGACAAGAGGATCAATGCCAAATTCTTTCCACATGCGAAGATTGGCTGATCCCATGTCAGATACAATGGCAACAATGGGATAACCAACAGCCTCAACATACATTATGATTTGTAATAGTAACGGCTTGAGATTTGTCTCATCAAAGTTAAAATAAATTGGTTGTTTCCACTTCCCTACAAGACCTTGTAGCATAAAAACCAAGACAATGTTGTGCGGCTTATACAATACATACATACCCTTATCATAGCACCATTCATTACTAATACACATTTCATCCAAACTTAATACCGCTATTTTTTCATTTACTGTAAAAGTTTCAGCTTTAGCACGTAATAATGTCAAAACACTTGTCAAAATCCCAGGCTCGCACAAGAATCTACTCGCTCTTTCTTTTAATGTAGTTTCACAAGGCAATGGAAACCCCTTCTTAAGTCTCAGATACTTGTAACATTTGGAACTTATGCTTCTTAGAGTTAAATCAGATGCAATGTCTTCACTGCACCATTCGCTTACCCTTTTCTTTGTTATAATTGCTTTTATTTGAGTTTTACTAAATAATGGCTCTAGAATATTTTCTGTTCTTTTAATCACTACGTTTCTAATAATTTGCATAACATTTTCATTTAAAACACTTATGTATTCCTTTAATCTTGCATTTTCTTCGTTAACCTGTTTCAACTGTTCCCTTAATTGTTGTACTTCATTTTTTTGCTCTTCCTTATTATCATTTTCTATCACACATGGTTCATCTAAGTTTCCATTTTCTCCTATAGTGATTTCAATGGCACCATCTTGCTCTGCATTACACATTTCCTCCTCTTTACTGAATACCTCTTGCAATGTTTGTCTCTGAATACGTTTCTTTGACCTCTCTTCTCTAGCTATTGATGATTCCATCTGTGTTCTCTCTGGAACAAAATCAAATAAAGAGAGGATAAGATTTACCTTTTGACGAAATATATAACAAGGCAGAACACAAAAACCCACATGCATGTATGATGTAATTCGTTCTCAAATTTTCAATTATATCGCCAAGGTAATCTGGGAGAATAGGTTAATTTGTTTTGAAAAATAACTGAAATCTCGTATAGAATGAACTCTATCAATAAGAAAAAATAACATAAATTTCGGAGGCAATGCAATTTTTTAGGTGGGATTTCAGTTACCTCCATTACATGAAATTAACTCACCTTTTGGTATATGTACAGATGGGACAGCGGTTTTCTTCAATAACCTCATATTTTTAGGGCTCTCAATATTCAGCAACCTTGATTTCATATCATCAATGTAGTCCTCTGGTGTGAAATGGGCTGAACACACCACTGCATGTTTTGGATTGATTTCATCAGACCGGCAACACACGTGTATCCACTTATCACAGAAAATTTTGTCTCTAGGAAACGTAAAATACTTAATACCATTTACCTTTTGTTTTTCTCTTGGTATTCAGACATCCATAAACAGAACAGTTATTTGGCATTGTTGGTTAAGTGACTGCTTCCGTTGTAAATAGAGACAATATAGCTTTGGTTGTAACAAGGTAACTGACCGCTACGAAAGGTTTTGTATGACTGGGCAGGGTCAATTGTGGCGAAGGCCTTGATTGTGGCGAGCTTGACGAGTCCTGAAGGGTGAGTCATGGATAATACCCTGTCCAACCGACCTCTATATATTGGCCTTGGGGCAAAGCTTCTCCTACCGGCAGAGTATTCGTCAGCACAACTGGTCTGACTCCCTCTCCCCTCCTCAATCGGAGACAGGCAGAACTACAGAGTATGGGTCTACAACAAATGCCCAGTCTAACAAGGATGGCAAGAAAAACACACATAGGCTAAATAGAACCCTACGCTAAGGTTATGATGAGAGGTTTTCAAATTTACAAAATGGCTGAAAAAAGGAATGTGGTCCAGGGGCATGGTTCCTAACTTAGTCAAATTAAGGTGAACTAACACATGAGACACATTCACACCTGGCATAATGACAGAAGCATTTACAACAAAAGTGTCTCTAACTGTCACTCTTTCACTCTTCCTCTTTCGCTAACCGGGTAGACGGTACCCGTCTCCACTCTGATGTGTCAGGACAGAGACCCCTGAGGTCAATATCTTAACCTCATCCCCTAAGTCACACATCACCTTATACTTGGTCTCTCGTCTCACTGACACAATCCAACGATGCCCTAAGTTAATTATTTCCCTTTCAACGTCAGTTTTTACCTCAAACCTACAACTAAGTACAAAACTAGGCTCTTCAAGATAAATATCAAACAAACAAACAAACAGGCGCAGTAGGCGAGAAAAGAGTGTAACCAGGTTCACACAGCACATGTTCTTTCCCTATCTTACATTTTTCCAAATTAGGCAATGACATGACCAAAGTGTCTCTATTATTGACAGCAAAATATGGTTGACTAATTGATACCCGAGTTGCAAATTCCTCTTTTTTTTTCATTTCCGAGTCCACGTCGATTTTACTTCATATAAACGAAAATCGGAATCTTCATTTTTAACAGGTATCTATACGAAAAAATAAAACTTGCCCTTTAATTTAGTAACAGTTACGGATGACATTCGATAAAACTCTGACAAATTATTCTCTACAGGCGGAATACACGTTGGAATAGTCTTATGAATTTTTTAATTATTTTTGAAAATTCTCCTGGGGGTAAAATGTCAGAAGAGATTTCTCCTGTGGTTACCACTTCTTGAATCTGGCTTGCCACGAATTCCAAGTGTAAAGTTACCTCACTAGCTACAAAAGCTAATTGTGTAGCACTTTCTACATAAATTAAATCTCTCGGAATTTGGTCTATTTCTTTCCCTAAACTATTAATCCTATTCTCCAAAACTCTTAATGCCTCTTGTCCTTTACTTACTGCCGTAAAAACTGTCTTCAGTTTATCATCTACAATATGTGTATGAGATATGATTTTGTTAATCATGTTATGAGTATTCTTGGATTTAGCGTGAGTGCATTTTCTAATTGATCGAGTTCCGAACGTGTGATTAGTCCAGTCCAACCTCCAATCAATTCGCCTATCCAATTAGCTGCACGTTTCGTTTTATTCCCTTTTGAAGTTACGAAGTCTTCGAAAGTATCCAATGACCTACGGAAGGCTCTTTTCACGTTATCAAGAATCGTTTTTAATTTAATTACTGCAACATCTTCTTCAACTTGTTTCAATTCATCTTCTAACACTTTAATTTGACTCAGAATCATAACCAGTGGGCTCGCAACTTTCTCAGCATCATAACTAATCAACGAAACATGAACATCCAACTTGGAAGACAACCTAAATTTTTTGTCAAAGACTACGCCCTTGCGTATTCTCACTTCACTGTTCACACACACGCTAGCAGCTATCAAACATACTGCTGGCAAAAAAACGAACGCTTTCCATCCTGAACTCTATAACTTAAGCCTATCGCTAAATTCTAGCTAACTGAAACCAAATCAAAGTTCACTGCCTTCTAAAGAGCAGTCGCATCTCTCTCTCTCTCTCTCTCTCTCTCTCTCTCTCTCTCTCTCTCTCTCTCTCTCTCTCTCTCTCTTTTCAGCAGAAAGGGAGCTTGAACAATGTTTTGAAACTCATCAGCTGACCCGTCATTATAATCCAAAACAGGGTAAATTGCTGATACATTCCGATTACCTGAGCTCGTCATCTTGTTTTCTGGCACAATCTTGACAACAGTTGCATGGATTTCGTATACATTACCTTTCGCAATACTCTTAACAGTTATTTTATCATGATTAATAAGGGTCACTCTGAATGGTCCAATAAAAGCTGATTCGAACTTATGCTTTTCACTCTGAAGCCGCTTTATATACACACGATCACCAATATGAATTTCATGTGGTTTCGCTTTAAATCTTCTGTTGTAACTATGAATATTCCTCTCCTGGGCTATCTTTAAAAACTTATTGGTAATTTTAAAACCCCTCTTGTTTACATTGGCAACATAAGTTCGAAAATCATCTACATTATACACAGGTAGTTTCTCCTTTTTCGTGAAAACATCATATGGCAAATTTGGATCTTGACCAAAAACTAAATAATAAGGCGTATCACCAATACTCTCATTATAGCCTGTGTTTAAAGCAAACTGTGCTGTAGACCACATATCCGACCATAAATTTGGGTAATCTGCTACTAAGTATTTAAGCATACTAATTAAGACTCGATTCTTAGACTCGACTAACCCATTAGAACTAGGTCTATATGCAAGAATGGGAGAATGCTTAATGCCATACAACTCAGATATTCGACTGAACACTTCATTATAAATTCGGTTCCGTGATCTGAAACAATTTCTCGAGGAGTACCGAATATCTCGATGAAAGCTCTGAGGGCTCTTGCGACTTCCTGTGCGGTTTTATCGATCAAGGGTCGCACGAACGTATATCTAGTTCACGCATCTACTAGAACAAAAACATATTTATGCCTTGCGTGTAAAACTGGTAATGGACCTATTAATTTAATATGCACACATTGCCATTACTTTTTAACTAAAAGCCAAACTCGTGGTACATTTAATCTATGGGATCAAAACAGACGACAGAGGTGATACGAGTCTACTGTATATAACTCTTTATTGTTTGTTTCATGCCTTTCCAATAAATATTATCAGTGGCTCTTCTTAGTGTATTTGTTACGCTCACAAGACCGGATACTGGCGACGAATGTGATAATGCCATTGCCTTGTTTATAAAAGGAGTGAGTAATACAGTTCAATAAGCTAACTCGTTTCATTTAAACTTAGTTACATACAAAATATTGTCTTCGATTACAAATCTATTAGGTGGAAGCGGGACGTCAGTAGGAAATTCTTCTGTTTCCTTTCTAAGATAAGCCTTGACTTTACCCTATACAGGATCTTCATTCTGTGCCTTAATCAGATGTGTTACATCCCAATTACAATCATCCTCACGGACGTTGTGTGCTTCAAGGACAGGTTCATTTTCAGGCTGGTCATTCACCTCATTCATTCTACTACTGCGCCCAGCACAGCCTCTCACTCGCCCTGTCCGATCAGCTGACGTCTCTCCTAACTGGGATGGGTCATTGGGGCTCGTCTGCTCGAATCCTCGCACAGCCTGTCGCATATTCATCGACCTCCTTATAGCAGCCAAAGAACGAGATAAGGCATCCACTACTTCATTAGATCGTCCAGGGTTATATTCGAATCCCATGATATGGAATTCTAACAATGCTTCCAGCCATCTAGCCTGACAACTTGACAAATATGATTTCATAAAAATATATGACAAGGGTTGATGACCAGACTTGATACAAATTTCATGTCCCCAAAGAAAATACCTATTCCTTTCTAATACCCATTTAATGGCCAGTGCCTGTTTGTCTAACACCGAATAACGGGTTTCCGGGCCCGTTAACGCTCGTGAAGCGAACGCTACCGGGTGGAAAATTCCGTCATCATCCAGCTGTTCTATCACTCCCCCAATGGCAACATCGCTAGCATCGTATGTCACATAGAACTCACGATCAAATTTAGGAAAAACTAAAAGCTATCTTCAGACAGAGCTTGTTTCAACTTTTGAAATGCATCTTAATGTTCTCGACTCCATTCAAAATTCTCTGTTCTTCAAAGTTTATGTAAGGGTCGCAAGATTTTTCCAAAATCTTTGATAAATTGTCGGTAATAAGAGGCTAACCCCAAACATGAACTAACTTACTTAGGGGTTTGAGGACGAGGATAAGTTTGAATCGCTTCTACTTTATCTACCATCGGGCTTACGCCCTTGTTATTTAATATGTGACATAGAAATTGAACCTCTGGCTGAAACAGCCGACATTGGCTAGGTTGACCTTTAAATTATGACGTTTCAAAGCTTTGAGAACTTTAAAAAAATTAGCCATATTTCCTTTTTCAGTATTTCCTAAAATTATTATATTATCAAGATAAACCAGTACTGCATTTCCTACCAATCCAATAAATACGCTGATTATTACGCGTGAAAAATGCGCGGGGGCGTTCTTTAACCCAAATGGCAGGGTATTGAAGAAACATAACGAGTCGCCAGCAACAAATGCGGCTTTCTCTCTACTCTTGGGATCGAGTGCTATTTGGTGATTCCCAGATTTAAGATCTAACATCAAAAAAGAATGTTTTATTCCTGACTTTATATAGTATTTCTTCAATAGACGGCAAAGGAAATAAATCACCTTTCATTACATTATTCAATTTATGGTAGTCTACACATATGCGTAAAGCGTCAGACTTTTTCTTAACAACTACGATAGGAGAACGCCAGGGAGAATCAGAGACCGAGATTATTCCATTCTCTTTCATCTCTGCTAACGGTCTATTTACTTCAGTCTGATATGCAAAAGGTACTCTATAGGGATACGTTACGACTGGCGGACTGTCTCCCATATCTATGTTGAAAGGCGTAAAGTCACAATAACCCGGAGGTTCTTCCTCTAATACAAATACATCTTGATATTCTTCTACAATATGAGCAACAAAAAATGATACTTATCAGGTGTTAAACTATATCTCAAATCTTTTAAGGCGCATGCTCGATCTGATGAGGTACTTTGCTGAATGGCGGCATTAAACACTAAATCAACATTCATTTCAACCAACGCAATTAGCGTATTTTCTTTAAGTAACACTGGTACCGAGGCAAAGTTATGAAACAACACGTTAATTTTTCCTTCCTTGAATTGAACTACTGAGTCCCGCAATAAGCTATCTTCAAAGTCTACATAGGACGTAAGGACACAAACCCCCATCCTTTAATTTTTTGTTACACACATCAACTTGAATTACCATGGCAATGCAAGGGTATATACAAACTTCTTGAGAAAGTCGAAGTTCCCACTTATCAGTGACGTTAACAACAGGTTCTGTTACGGGTGCTACCAATGCAACTGTTCCTCCTATGGGTAGGATACGATCCCTCATGGTTACAGTCAATCCCTCAGGACACGAAAGCACATTTAAACCTAGTAACCAGATCGCATCCGAACCAAATATGACATCTATGCCCGTAATACCCAATTCAGTTTCTCATCTCCCAACTCTAGGGGTTGTGAACAAAAATTATTCATGAGCAGGCGGCGACGGGTGTACTACAGGAGGCCTCCTCCATGGGATTGCTTGCAAAAAACCCACCGGGGGATGGGGGTAGTAGGATGGCGCTTCCATCACAGGCGCTGTTCCTCCTGTTGCCAGGGGCGCTGCTGTCTCTCCAGCATTGGGGATTCGAGCCGCTTTACAGTGACGGGCGTAATGTCCCCGCTGTTTGCAGTTGAAACGCTGTACCTTCTTCTGCCCTTGCGACTTATTATTCGGCCCTTGGCCCGATGATTTCTTCTGTCCATTCGAATTGTTCCCAGATGATTGACTCAAAGATGACAGCGTTGAGGGTTGCTGCTGTCTATGTCCTTCAGATCAGGGTTTCCCCTTCTCCTGTGCACCTGCCATCAAGGTTCACACATTCTCCATAGCCCTCTCTATGGGTGTGGGGTGATACAGTGTACCCCACGTATATGCAGGTAGTTGCGATTTCATGATCTTCCTCAACCACAGGTCTTTAATGTTTTCCAAGGGGTCATGACCATCCGCAAAATCTTCCAACTCTGCAGCTATTCTTGTGAAAAATTTAAAGTGCGACTCACCTTCCTTCAGAACGGGAATATAGTTACATAAAATATGTTCATGTAAACTGGAGGTATTTAGGCCTAACCTCCGTTGTAGGTGCATTTTCAAATGTACCCATGACCTGGGTTCGACGAATTCGAGATCTCTCCTCACTTTCCTATGGGTATCTCCTTGAATTCTCTGTTTCGCCAAAACTATTTTTTGGCGATCGGTCCAACACTGCTCCGACGTCGCTGCTTCCACAGAGCTGAGAAATGTTTCTATTGAGAGATATCGACGTCCTTCTTCTGGCTCAATATCTTCAAAAATTGTGACGTGTTCAGTCAATGTAGGAAAGTTGCCATATTCACTGTATCATCCATTCCCTCCAACCCGGGGTTCGGACCCATCTTCTAGTGAAGGGCTGTTGTGGTAAATTCCCTGTGGTGCTGGTCTCTCCGCGCCCGCCGGTGTTCTAAGATAGACAGGTTCCCCTTGAGGCCTTACGCCATGATGTATGCCTCCAACGGATTCTACTATCTTCAATAAGCACATTATCTTGCTCCGGAACACTCATGTTGTATTATCGTAAATCCCTAGTTTCTCACTTAGTTGAAAGAAATCTCACTAGCGCGCTACCATTTATTTGTCCTAATCACGGGCAAATATTAATCAACAGTAAATCAAAGTGACGAGGATAAGACAGATGCTATACCATTCTTTCAACGCATATAACTTCAATTACAGAATTACAAAGTCACGCGAGCACTTGACATAACTTCAAAAGATAAATCATTAGTAGGTAGCGACAAAGGTTCTTTAAAAAGTTAATTTCCGTGAATGAATACTGAATAAGTGCTCTTACAAGTATTAATACAAATTTAGGCTCGGACGGCAGAGAGATCCACAGCAAAGGGAGAAATAAATTTTGCGTTACATGGTAAAAGGATAATAGTTCTTATCTTTAAAAGGGCACAAACGAGAATGGCGTTAGCCGTTAATCGTAGCTATCTTCAAACTGCTCTAAGGCATAGTAATCTTGGGCGGTGTCGTTCATGGCCGCCTTAGGGGATCGATCCCATCTTGCCTTGGGGTTCCTAGGTATGGGTATGCTTCTTAGATCTATGTCAATGGACTCTCTTTGCTGCACCCTCCACCTTCCTTGCCTATAATGAAGAATTTGAAAACAAGAAAATGGTCTAATCATCATTTGTCAGGTGCCAAGCCTCCTGACTTTGCGACTGATAGGCTAAGCAAAACAGTAGCAGAGTTCAATAACCATCATTCCAGTATCTATGTATTTTAAGCATATTTTTTACTTGTGACATATATATATATATATATATATATATATATATATATATATATATATATATATATATATGTATATATATATATATATATATATATATATATATATATATATATATGCGTATATATACATATATATACATATACTGTATATACATATATATACATATGTATATACACATATATATACATATATAAAAAAATCTATATATGTATATATATATATATATATATATGTATATATATATACATATATATATATATATATATATATATATATATATATATATATATATATATATATATATATATATATATATATATATATATATATATATATATATATATATATATATATATATATATATATATATATATATATATAAATATATATACATGGAATAACTATACTCAGCTTCGAGCTATTGCTCAGAGAGTTTATATCTCAACTGAAGAGGAGTACAATTTAACTATAAAAGAAAACCTTTCTGGTACAACTCAGGAACATAAACGGTGGTCTACCATTAAATATGCACTCTTTGGTGTAGATGCAACAGTTCCTCCTTTACTTAAATCAGATGGCTCAGTCACTCACTGTCCAAAGAAAAAGGCAATCCTTTTGGCTGATGTTTTTGACAGTAAACAGAGTAATGAAAAACTTGAACTTCCTCATTCATGTTTTCCTGGGGCTAAACTAACTAGTTTAGCTTTTTGATCTCGTGAAATTAAAGCTCTGTTGATGGACCTTGATGCTTATGGAGGTGTAGACCAAAATGGTATTTTTCCATTGTTTTTTATAAAGACAGCAGATTTCTCAGCTCAAAAGTTATCTGTTATTTTGCGCAAGTTAGCAAGAA
Organism: Palaemon carinicauda; assembly: GCF_036898095.1. Classification (NCBI taxonomy): domain Eukaryota; kingdom Metazoa; phylum Arthropoda; class Malacostraca; order Decapoda; family Palaemonidae; genus Palaemon; species Palaemon carinicauda. Next base: position 69,635,025 of record NC_090732.1, read on the forward strand.
GAGGAGCTTTTAGCACTTGTTGGAGGATTGGTAATGTTACTCCTCCAGGTAAATGTGTTTGTGGTAGCTCAAGTCCCATTGATTACCGCCCAATTTCCATAAATCCCATATTATCTGAAGTTTTTGAGCCTCTTCTGGCAAAACGTCTTAATAGGTTTGCTGAAGGTAATCATCTATTCCCTAGTTTGCAATTTGGTTTTCGTAAAGGCCTTTGAGCATGTGATGCCCTTCTTACAATCTCCAATGCTCTACAGAAATCCCTTGATTGTGGTCAGGAAGTTCGTGCTAATCATGAGGCCCTTATTTTCAAACTTAAACAGTTGGGAGTGGGTGGGTCGTTCCTTAGTATTATCATTGATTTTTTAAGTAATAGATCTCAAAGAGTTGTTGTTGATGGGCACCATAGTGAGTATAGGAATGTGATATCCGGTGTTCCATATGGTAGTGTTCTTGGCCCATTACTTTTCATATTATGTACACATGACATGCGGTTTGGCCTAGGAAACAAGCTTGTTGTATATGCAGATGATGCTACTCTCTTTGCATCAATTAATTCCCCTGAATGTAGATCTGGGGTTGGTAAATCCCTTAATAGAGATTTAGCTAAAATTAGTGCATGATGCAACTTATGTGGTATGAAGTTGAATCCTAACAAAACTCAAAGTATGATTGTGAGTAGGTCAAGGACGGAGGCTCCTCAACATCCGGATCTCCGTATTGATAATGTTTCTTTAAATTTGTATGACTTTTAAAATTTTAGGTGTGATTATTGACAGCAAATTTACTTTTGAGAAACACATTAGGTCTGTGTCTTCTTCAATTGCACAAAAAATTGGCTTATTGAAAAAGTCGTTTAGGATTTTCGGTGATCAATCTATTCTGAAGAAGTGTTTTAATTCTTTCATTCTACCTTGTTTTGAGTATTGTTCTCCTGTCTGGTGTTCAGCTGCTGATTCTCATCTTAATTTGTTGGACAGAAACTTACGGTCTATTAAATTTCTTATTCTTGAAGTAGATATTAATCTTTGGCACCGTTGTTCAATTAGTTCATTATGCATGTTTCATAATATTTTTCATAACTGACCATCCTTTATATTCAGATCTCCCTGGACAATTCTATCCTGTTCGTAACACTAGGCAGGCAGTTAATTCGAATAGACAGGCCTTCTCCATCATGAGGCTGAATACTACACAGTATTCTAGAAGTTTTATTCCAGCTGTTACCAAGTTGTGGAATGATCTTCCAAATCGGGTAGTTGAATCAGTAAACTTCAAAAAGTTCAGAGTTGGAGCAAATGTTTTTATGTTGACCAGGCTGACATGAGTCTTTTCATAGTTTATATATGACATATCTGTTTTTGACGTTGTTAATAGTTTATATAGGACATACCTGTTTTGACGTTGTTACTGTTTTAGAATGATTTATTGATAACTTGTTCTCATCATTTATCTATTTCCTTATTTCTTTTCCTCACTGGGCTATTTTTCCGTATTGGAGCCCTTGGGCTTATAGCATCTTGCTTTTCCAACTAGGGTTGTAGCGTGGCTAATAATAATAATAATAATAATAATAATAATAATAATAATTATATATATACATGTATATACATATATATATATATATATATATATATATATATATATATATATATATATATATATATATATATATATATATATATATATATATATATATATATATATATATATATATATATATATATATATATATATATATATACATATACATATATAGACATATATATATATATATATATACATATATATATATATATATATATATATATATATATATATATATATATATATATATATATATATATATATATATATATATATATATATATATATATATATATATATATATATATATATATATATATATATATATATATATATATATATTATTTGGTCTAAAGTTTCCTTACCAATCCGCTTCCAACGTGTTTCAATTAGAGCCAAGATATCCAAACTATATTACATAAATTCACTCTCCACCTGCTGTAACTTCCCTATATGATTCATGGTTCTGTGACGTCTTCCCAATGGACGGATGTGCATGATGTCCTACCTGCTTGATACTCTGAATCCTGTCGTTGAGCTCCAGCTAAGGCGTTGTAATCCAATCCTAGTTGAACGGCGTCCAACGTGTTTCTTGACATGGCATCGGAAATGGGATTCATTTTCCTAGGGTCGTGTTGAAGGTTGCAATTGTATTCAGCCACGGCGGAGAGATGTCGGCATTGACAGGCAGACCAGGTGTCAGACTGTTGAGTAAAGGCGTGCACCAGAGGCATATGGTCTGTGCGTATGACGAAGGGTGTACCTTCTAAGAAAGGGCGAAAGTGATGAATAGCTAAGTCCACCGCCAGCAATTCGCGATCGCAGGTACAATAACCCGATTCTGCCTTGGACGGTTTTCTGCTGATGAAGGCCAATGGGCGGGGCGTGCCGTTGACCACCTGTTCGAGTACTGCACCAATAGCGACATTGCTGGTATCGGTGGAGAGAAGGAGAAGCGCATATGGAACAGGAAAAGTGAGACCAGCAGTGCTTAATAGGGCACTCTTTGCATTGCAGAAGGCCGCTTCTTGGTGGTGACCCCACTTCAGGTCTTTTGGCTTGCCTTTGAGGGATTCATAGAGGGGAGCAAGAATCCACGGTCGTGGTCTACCAGTACTGACGTCAAATAGGAGGGTGGTGTTGGAGTGGTGTCGACAAGTACGAGACTGCTTTGACCAATCGTCGGTGGGTGACATCGACCAGAAGGTATAATCTGCTTTGGTTGTTGAGTGAGTCACACCCTTGATGCGAAATTGCACTTTTGCGCGCTGAAACCAAGCAAACGCCTTTTTGCTGGCGAACGACGAAAGTTTTGAATGGGGCGGCGCCAACTTCCTTGAAGTCCGCCATAGTAACAGTGAAGGAGGGGGGGGGGCCTGAGGGTTGTGGGAGGAGCGAGTCAACTTCCGGGGTCACCAACGTGATGGGCCAAGAGTAGGTTCTTTAGTATTTATAAACCGGGGGATTGTTAACACCCCGCTATGCCTGGGACTGGGGGCCATTCTTTCATCTTCTCTTTCCAAGACTGACTAAATCCATAAAGAATTCATTGGCTATATACATCGAAGGATAGCCAGTTCCTTGTAATGCACAGTGCCTATCTAACTAATGCAAGTGACCCCTGCTGGTCCATACTAATTCTAGTAAGATCAGCCGCCAGCCATCAGGAGTAGAAGCCGAAGAGACAGTATGTCCATCGCCTTAAACCCCATCCATCACACTGGTGCTAGTGACTTCGAGATTTATGGGGGCATTTCCTCCACACCCAAAGCTCTCATTATGCCACTAAGTTGCTCATCTTACACGAGTATAACCGTTAGCATACATGGTTTGCTAAGATATACCGCCTATTATTTATATGGAAAGAAATTTGCAAGCTTTATGAAAGAAAAATTTAACTACATAATGTGTAACTAACAGTACCTTAGACAATAACAGCCATTGAAAAACTAATCTTTAAAGCCATGATATCATTCAGATGTTCAGTAGGTAAACTTATTCTATGAAATATACATAAAAGCTTTGCTACTACAAATTGGTGTGGTATATATATATATATATATATATATATATATATATATATATATATATATATATATATATATATATATATATATATATATATATATATATATATATATATATATTTATAAATGGTACCTCTACATACGAATTTAATACGTTCCACAACCGACTTCGGATGTTGAAAAAGTTCGGATGTAGAAACGAATTTTCCCATAAGAATACATTGAAATAGGATTAATCCGTGGTTGAGCCCAAAAACACATGATAACTCCTTAATAAATTACTACACATAATTACACATGACAATATGCACTCTAAATTAGATAATAGACATGTAAAAAAGAATAATTATCAAGAAATAATAAATAAGAAACAGGTTTTTAGCGTCACTTTACCTTAGAAAGTCCAGTACAGGTGTTGGTCTTGCTATGCAGAGAGGAGACGGACATATGGCGAGGAAGTAGAGAGGTTGACTACCATAAACGTACACTACCGTAACTTATTCTAACTTACACTAAGTGAACTTTAACCTAACTTAACTTATTTATTTTTTTTATTTTTATATTTTATATTTTTTTTCAAATTTTCTTTTTTTCTTTTTGATGATTAATTTTAATCACTTTCACTCTACACTTAAAATTGATTGAATTTTTTTCTTTTTGATGATTAATTTTAATCACTTTCACTCTACACTTAAAATTGATTGAATTTTTTTCTCTTCAATCTTTGCCGTTTTTTTTTTTTCACTTTCTTTCGGTTCACTCTTTGCCGTTTTCTT
>NC_090732.1:69646911-69661911 GCF_036898095.1 Palaemon carinicauda
ATTTTTTTCTAAAACAAATCTACTTGTTTCATTTTAAATACACATGACTTATCAAAATTAACACTCTCATTCCAAATTCCACAAGGAGCTTCGATGGTAGAAAGATCCAATAGCAAATCATTAGGTCTTAACACAGTCCCTTCGTTAAAGTTTTCCCCTGGTCTGAACCCAATAAGCCGTTGGTTCAACATATTGGCAACTCCATACATTATATATTTTAGTTCCACAAAAGATATGATTGATTCACCTAGGATTCTGGTAAGTGACCTCTTCAACAGTCTAATTAACTACACACTACAAGCGTTTCCCCATGGGGCATTAGCAGATTTATTAAATACCCAGGTTAACCCATCAAATTTTCCAAAGTTAAACACTTCACCTTTATTTCACTGAGTAACCATTTATCTCAACTCCTTGTTAGCAGACACCAACTGTCTACCATTGTCACTGTAAAGCTTCTTTGCAAATCCTCTTAGACACATGAACCTCATCAGTACAGTAAAAAAAGTTTTGAGTATCATAACCCTCAGAAATGTCCAAATGTACATCCCTTGTAACCATGCAATTAAAAATTACTCCAAATATTTTGCTTTTCACTCTTCTTTTTACAGTATCACAACCCCAGAAAGGGCCAAATAGATCCAAGCTTACATTATACCATGGAGGATAATGGTTCAAGTCTCTTTTGGCAACTCTCGCATAGCTTGTGATGTACAGATCTTGTCTATTCTTCGACATACTACACACTGTTTTCTAATAGATTTCATTGTTTTCCTTGCTCCCAATATCCAATACTTCACTTGAGCTCTACCAAGACTTGAATCATCTCCACTGTGATCCTTTTGATATATGTGAGACAGGTATATTAAGGAGAATGGGTGCTTTGGTCGGAGAAGTAAAAACTGATTCTGATCCCAATTGCCTTCAACCATTTGGATATCCTGCTACCCACGGTGATTAGCCATCCTCTCTCGACACTGGACCTAAACGTCTATACCTCTTTTCCCAGTCTTTTGGCAAACTTGCTTGAGCGTTTTTGGCGAAATACAACTCGGTTTGCTGTATCTCTTCTGTACTAGGATCGCACAATATAGCCTTAAACGATTTTTCTTTATTGCACTAATAAATCTAACCATCACTGATAACAGGCTTTTCATATTGTTAAATCTTTGGATATCATTCAACTGGAAAATTAATTTGTCCTTCATTTAAGGTCAATCTTGCAAAAACAACATCAGGAAGATCCGGTACTGTACTCTGTTTTACAGGCCATTCCAAGGCTTCTTGATACAGGAATTCTGGACCCTTTTGCCAAACAGATTCTGTGTCTAATTCTCTTGGGTCACATTTCCTTGTAGTCAAATCAGCATTGTTTTCCAGCCTTTTCAGCCTCTTTCGGTAGCCTTTAATCTAGCAAAAGCCATCGAAAAATTATTTGCCACTTTAGAAGGGTCAGAAATCCAAGGATACTTAGATATCCAGTTTTCTTCATCATAAGTTAATCGATCTTCAATGAGTTTGAGGTCTTTTTCTTCCCGAATAGTTAAATTTTCCTTCACTGATCATTCTCCACATTTGCAACCTCCACATTTTGGGATACACTCCGTTCCCAAACTTTCATCAAAGAAATAATTTTCCACTAATTTACCCACATTTGGTTTAGCCCTGAAATGCCAATCAATAGTGTCATTGTAACTTACATGATTAATTTGAACACAGTACTTCTTTTCACCTTCCTTCTCATCCAATCTACCCCTAATGTAGAGTCCAAAATCATTGGACAATAGTTGAATATTATCTACAGTTTTTATGCCTTGTGGCAATAAAGTACGGTAATCTGATCCTATTAACAGCTCTATACGTCCCTCTGATCTTTGAATGTGTTCCTCCTGCACTCCCAGTCTACTTACTATTTCTCCCAAATCCACATGATGAACAGCAGTTATTTCAGACACGCCACAAACTTCTATAAGTTTTTCCATTCCTGCTTGATCCCTCAATGATACTTCATAAACACAATTATCCAAATCCTCTGTGTGATCACCAACTTTAGTCATAGATAATTGTATAAGGATACCTTTGAGTCCCAGTTTTTTGTCATTCTAAATGTAATTAAACTAATGTTACTTCCTGCATCATACAACGTGGTTCTAGACTTCCCTTCACTGTTAACAAACCAAGTCATCAGAATTGCACCTTTTTTACTTAAATAGTTACTTGTGGCGTCAATTGTTAAATAATTCGGATTGTTAAATATAGTGTGTAAAATTTAATGTTGTTTACCACACCTCTCCATTCACCTTTACCCTACATGGAAATTTTTTTTTTCACAATCCTCTCTTGTCTTAAAAAGTCCATCTGATTTTCAGCTGACTAATACTTAATTGTCATATAATCCTTCAATTCATGAGATTCACTATCATAGACAGGACAATTTTTTCTTTTATGATCACTGTTATACCTTGTTCTATTAATTCTACCTTTTTTTTCCTTTGTTAATGTGATATAAACTAGTTAAACATTTAGACAATTGATTTTGAAGATTCTCTTGCCCTATAGTCAACAATTTTATATCTTCTACTAATTCACTTCTCTTTGCAAATTCCCTTTCCACAATATGTAATGTTACCTTATTTGCACCACTTCTTGAATTAAATTGTAAATACTCCAGAGCCTTGTGATGATCTGTCAGAAATGCAACAAAATTCTTAAATTTCTCTGAAATTAATTCCTGCACATTAATTGCCCATTTTCTTTTCAACATTAACGGCAGCAATCTTTCTACCTGGGTTAGTACAGTAATATTCTGCAGTTCTGTATTTAAGCTTAAATTATTTACATCTAACGACACTTTTTCTGCTGTATTGATTAGATTAATAAACTTTCTGTCATCACTATCATTAAGTGGTTTATATGCCCTTATATCTCCCAATATCGCATCGATCAGTTTTCCTTCATTCCCTTATTCTTCATTTAGTCTATCCACCATTCGTTTATAATCATCTATATCCTCCACAAGCCTTCTCGGTTCTGCTTCTAATGATATTCTAAATACGTACGGGTCATTCCCATACTGTGATACAACCAGTCTTTCATAATCTCTTACAAAAGCGGGAAATGCTCTAACTGAACCACTAAATTTGGGAGGTTCAAGTTTTTTCAAGGCAAGCACAGTATTATTTTTCATATTTGTCTTTCCCTTTATCATGCCAAGTAATGGATATTTCATAGCTTCTAATTCCTTTATTTTTCATATTTGTCTTTCCCTTTATCATGCCAAGTAATGGATATTTCATAGCTTCTAATTCCTTTATATATTCCTCATATTCCTGATAAGATTCAGCCTCTTTTAATTGTTCTATCATATGTTCATTGATAATATCAACTTGTTCGAAACACCCACTAACCTGAGTGTACAACACTTCCAATGTTTCTGTCGAGTCTCCTCTTCTCTGTGCATCCTTGAATAATCCAACCTTCCTATTGAACCTCCTCTTGGCTGCTTTGCGTTCCCTCTTCAATTTCTCCAAGGCTGCTCTGCGAAATTGCTGAATTGTAGTGCAAGATACTTAACAACTCGGGCTGTCTTTCTATATCTTTTATTGGTCTGATTCAACCTGTAATGCACGACAATATAAAAAGGAAACCCAAATATGATTTTCCACTACAACCTAATCCCAAATTTAAATTTAACAACCATACTTTTAATAACATCACATTTGATAACAATGCATAATACATTAACAATAATACATAGTAATACTATAATGATTAATAATAATGCCAAATGAACACCACACAACAAATGTATACCCACTCAACTTACAATACGACCGCCCATTCTTAGCCATGGTAAGGAATTGCATATGCCATCCCTCTATACACTGCCACCGACACTCTTCAGCCATAACACCGTCCTGCACTGCTTCCCCATACCAACATAAAGAACTTGCTTGAAGGATTCTCGGTATTAAAAACATTGCATCCTCTGACATAAAGAATATAAGTTAAATGTATGCAACTACACTACAATAATCACGACAATGACAACTGAAGAGGTGACACGTACAACTAAGAAAATCCCCAAAATGGGAGATTCTTGTGACTGTCTCTTACCCTTGAAGCAAACCAACAGTCACTGCGAACACCGCTTCTACCCAGAGCAACATGTTCAGTAATCCTGCATTGCCCATCAGTTACAATATTACCGAATATATACTCCCCAATATTCATCCAACTTATCCCACGTGTGTGAATTTCATTAACTGGAATATTACTACGAACACATACAAACTATTATGAAGATGATCGTAATATACTCCCCCCACAAAAGATTAATGCCACTTAAGTCTAGTATTCTTCCATCAGAAGTATCACCACTAATCTATGAACTGATCTGGTCATTAGTTTATTAAGTTGTCCCACATACCATTTTCCAAACTTAATTATCCTATATCTAAGTAGCACATCTCTTGTTTTCCATCTCTTCCCTGCATTCCTTCTACCACTTGTGCTAATTTCCATTCTCCTCTAAATACATTTTGGTCATTAACAAGTACAATATCACCCTTCACTATATTTCTTACATTCACATGCCATTTTTGTCTAACAATAAAAGTTGGAAAATATTTTTACATCCATTTACTTCCAAACCAATCTGCATTTTTGGGCTCAAGCCATGTCGTCCTGATTGAAGGTTCCTTTAGGCAGCTTTCTAAGGGATATTTAGGTACAGTGATACTCCCAGAGAATTGACCATAGGTCTCCATAATTCTAACTCCTGGTGTGAATATCTTTAAAACTTTTCTTAAGGATATCGCATAATATCAGTAGACGTATTTCTTGATACGGCACATGGCAATCTTTACCCGAATAGAGTTTTCGCTCTGAGGGGGAAGAGGGCGAAATTGAAGGGGAGCCGTCATCAAGGTTACCCGGGGATCCCCTTCCCGTACTACTACAGGGCCCAACATGGCTACCCATTCCTTTCTTAGTAGCGAATTACGCACGGTGTATCTCCCGCTTGCTCTCGGTGTTTTTGTTACTAATATCTGGATTTATCATGCATTCTCCAGCATCTTCAGCCTCAGGAAAGTTGAGTATCTAATCTTCCCTGTGTATATTTTTTAGCTCCCTTCTCACAGTTAAATAAGCATAATTTAGATGTGTTTATCAGAGCTTAGCCATTCACCGGAGGCACCATTTTGGACACTGTCGTTCACCATATATGCCTTATTTAGTCAGTAGAACGACGTTCCTAGTATTTAGCTTTAATGAATTATAGCTATTTGGCCAAATTATACTAGTGAAGATAAGATCATGGGCGTATATTTCCTCTTCCTTGAAATGTGTCGATCCTATACGTTAGAGTCTCGGTGGTATAGCGTAGCCGAGATCTCGACTCGCACTAGGCTAGCCTATGCGTTTTAGTATACTTTCGTATATTATTCCCGTTTACCCTCTTGTATCGTTTTATCAATTCAACAGGAGATAGTATATCTCCTAGAATTATTTATATAATTTAATACTTTTATCTTTTAGAGATTTAAGGGTAAACCCTTTCTTCCCTCTGAGTGTCGCCATTACGTGACAACCCTATCTTGGCCTTGCCATACAGTAGTGTACTCCGGCATGACTAGGCTAGTATTTTCTGTCTTCCTCTTTGCCGGTGAGCATCCCAGCTTTGAATTGCGACAGTAACTCAGAGTATTCAGTCTTGATGTTGGCAGCTCTACTGCCGTGGAGTAGTCACTCCCCTGCCGGTTTACAGTTGCAGTCATAGGAAGCCTAGCTTCCATAGCCCGCATCCGAAAGTGGTAGTACACTACCGCCACCTTCTCCCTTGCGGTCCAGAAGACATGTCTTGTTTCGGCAAGGTCTTGGGCTGAGGAATGGATATTCTTCTGCCGCCCAACACAGCGCCAATATTGAAACGATGTTTCTGAGTTTGTGACCGAAAGTGGGTGGCAATTGTGCCGCCTTCTTCCGACACGAAACACAAGACCCTTTCCCTTCCCCTCTCTGTCCTTTAGCGATGGCCTAGCCATTGCAATATCTTTGGCCGGTATTCTACAATCTCCCAGCTCGCTGGGTGGGTTGTGATGCCGGCCGGGCTCCTACAGAGGCGGCTTGCTTGTCGCTTAGACCTTCCCCCTAGGGACGCAAGGCTCCGGGAAAGGTAGTACCGGCCATGACGGCTGCCAGTGGGACCCCCTGATGTCTTTAAGTGTTCTTCATTCCTCTTTTGGAATGCCATCCATAATCCCTGGAACCAGCAGAGCAGCCGGCAACAGACCCTGTGGCTGGATGGAAGCTAGAATGATACATTCCCCCCTTCCATTTGAACCCTCATTCTGGAAGAAGGCAGTAGGGACAGTAGCCCCTACACCCTTATCTATTGTACTAAAATATAATGATAAGGTAGCCCATCTCTCCATGCTTTCTCTCTCTCTATCGGCTAGTGCCGTCAGGTACTAGCCTAACCGGCAGCATACCGGCAGAACTACAGTATAAGGTTATACAGTAGCCAGTATCTCTACAATATAATATATACTGCAGGCAGAAAACTATAGTATATAATATACCGTAGTTTATATTTTTCCAACCTATTCTGCGTGTCCTTTCACAGTCCATTGTTGAGACCAATTATAATATTGAAGTGAAGTATTCCTTCAATACCCTGATGAGCCATAGGTCATCAGAACCTAATATTTTTACCCTACAATATTAATATTCCATTATGGAAGTGTTAGTGCTAGTATACACTAATTTCGGCTCTGGAGATTAGAGCTCTTCCACTCTAGTTTTTCCTTAAATAAGGAAATTCTAAATATTAATATTGAGGGAGGTCACAGCAATTGGTTGGACAGGAGACACAGATATGTGTCTTTCCTATTTTCTTTCTAGCTTACTATCCTAAGCTAAAATGGTAATGGTAATACCATTTTATGCATGTATATAAAATTCATCAAGTGTGATAAGTTACCCCAAACTCATTTCATTTTCCTTTCTTTACAGAAGGAGACCAAGGTGAAGTGTGAGGTGATGTACTGTAACCACAAGAGTATGAACTTTTGTGATCACACTATGTGTAGGTCTCATGCCCCCTGCTCAATCGGAACCGAAACCTTGAGGTATCGGGACCCCAAGGACTGCAACTTCTGCTCGGCCTTGATGACCGAGGGTTTCGGTGATCCCAAGTCGACGGAGTCGAGGGACGCTGCGAGGGAAAAGCTTCGGAAATGGGTACGAGGGTTCCAGAAGAACTCTTCCGGACCATACCTTCCCAATGACATGAGAAGCATGCTGTTCCCGAAGGCAACAGCTGAAGCCGTCGTACCTCAGGCACGACCCGGGCCTCCTTGTATCTAGATCGCAGTTGAGGCCGACATCAATGAAGCAATGAAAGGCAGGGACATCCATCAGGAGAGGATGTCTGAAGTGTCCTCGGACACAGAAAAGGATATCCTGCAAGAGGATCCTGAAGAAGAGGTGGCCCAACCACCCAGAGGAGACGAGGATCTCGAATCTACGGAAGCGGAGGCCCCCATCTGTCTGTGTCGGCATTCCAGCCGGCACCGTCCAGGTCTTCGGCTCCTGCCCCTCCATTAGACTCGCTAGGTCAAGCGTTTATGGCTCCAATTACATTGCTAATGGTCGCTATGTAAGGAAAACGTAGATATGAAGAAGGAATTGAAGAAGGAATTCCGCGAAGCAACTCAGATAGTCACTTCCCGTGGGTCTTTCAAGTGACCCAAAGTGTCTGATCTGCCAACTTACTCCGAAACCAATCCCTGGAGGTATGCAGAGTTTATGCCGATCACCAATGGAAAACTCTACATTTCAGAGAAGATGAGAGCCATCCCCCTGAACTACATCTTATTTTGACCAAACTTTGCAGCTTACCCGGAATGTTTCATCCGGCTGAAGAATGAGCCGGCGTTTAAGGAAGAGACAGAACCAAAGGAAGTCATGGTTTTCGACCACGACAAGACACAGGCTCTCTTGACGAGTAGCCTAAAAAAGGCAGGGTATACAAACTCTAGAGTTTCTGCACTGAGCAAAAAACACCCTACCTTTCTTGCTCCTTCTTCAAGAGCTTTCCCCTTCTCGTCGCAAGCTCTCCAAAGTGTGCTGAAGGCTATTGATGCAGGCAAACCATGCCCTACACTAGAGGAGTGTAGGCCATTGTCTCTGGCCTTGCCCACAGATAAGAAGGAATGGAAGGAAGTGCACTTAACCTTCTCAGTCTCAAAACTCGATGCGGACATCGCAGGACAGCAGTTCAGCGAGAACCTCCCAAAGTTGTCGGACTTTCTCCTGAGAAGAGAACAGGAAACAAAGGAGAGACTAGCCACTTCTCTTTCCCCCCAGAACTGCATGGAGATGTGTGCAGGCCTTGCTAGCACCCCAGACATGTACACAGTCCTGGCCAAGATGCACATGGCCACTCTAGTTAAGGACTTGTACGCTTTCGTGAAGGCCAGGAGGGCCTGCAGGGAGTTTGTGTTTGCCAATGCAACGGTCAAACACGAACCCAGGAAGCTGATTACTTCCTGTATCTGTGGTAAGGACCTCTTCCCAAAGGAAGTAGTCCAAGAAGTCGTTGAAAAAGCCACCACGGAGAATAGGAATCTTCTCCAAAAGTGGGGCATGTCTTCGAAGAGAAAATCTTCCCCTGATGTTGGTCCCTAACCTAAGAGGAAGATGAAGAAGTCAAGACTACCTTCTCGGCCTGTACAACATCCCACGGTCACCATGACCTCGATGCCCCAAGTGGTCGCACAACCACAAACCACCTTCCAAGTGGTGCCTCAACAGCTGGTAGCCCAGTCACCAGCCTTCAACCCAGGTTTTGAGAGGTACACTACTACCTTTCGCCCGAAAGGAAGAGGATCTCGACGGGGCTCCTCAAGAAATCCCTCATGAGGCAGGGGAGGACGTGGTCAGGGTGGCAAACCCTCAGGGCCATCCAAGCAATGAGATGCTCCAGGTAGGAGGGAGACTTCTCCACTTTCAGAATCGTTGGACCTTCGATCCCTAGGCCCACAGACTAATCAAGAATGGACTAGGATGGAAATGGAACAGATCTCCACCTTCATTTCCTCAGTTCTTCCAACACTCCACCCCCTTACTGGAAGAATATACCTTAGAACTCTTGAACAAAAAGGTTATAAGGAAAGCAAAGTCCACCAAATTCCAAGGAAGGCTGTTCTGTGTTCCCAAGAAGGACTAGGACAAACTCAGAGTCATTCTAGACTAGTCGCCACTCAACAAGTTCATCGAGAACAACAAGTTCAGGATGCTAACCCTTCAACACATAAGGACCCTGTTACCGAAAGGGTCGTACACAGTCTCAATAGAACTGGCAGATGTTTACTGGCACCTTCCAGTCAGTCGCCCACTCTCCTCCTACCTAGGATTCAAGTTACAGAAGATTAAGTATGTCTTCAGAGCCATGCCCTTCGAACTAAACATAGCCCCAAGGATCTTCACAAAACTTGCGTACATAGTCGTACAACAGCTACGCTTAGAAGGCTTTCAGGTAGCCGCATACCTGGACGACTGGCTGGTGTGGGCAGCATCCAACATTGCTTGTCTGCAGGCATCCAAGAAAGTGATCCAGTTCCTGGAACATCTGGGATACGAGATCAATTACAAAAAGTCTCGCCTCTCTCCTGCTCAAAAGTTTCATTGGCTGGAAATCCATTGGAACTTGCAGTCTGTCTCTCCATTCCACCAAAGAAGAGGAGAGAGATCGCGGGTTCTGTCAAGAGACTACTGAAATCCAACAAGATCTCAAGACGCCAACAGGAAAGAGTACTGGGCTCTCTTCAGTTTGCAGCAGTAATAGACCCAGTGATAAGAGCACAGCTGAAAGATGCGTCAGGAGTCTAGAGAAGATACGCATCAAACGCTCAAAGAGATCTACAGAGACCGGTACCAACCTAAGTATGATCGCTTCTCAAGTCGTGGTCGAAGGTCAAGAGCCTAGCAAGGACTGTTCCCTTACAACCACCTCCCCCATCTGTAATCATCCACACAGATGCCTTGACGGAAGAATGGGGAGGTCACTCCCATCAAAGGAAAGCTTAAGGGAGTGTAGACCTTTAACATCAACATTCTGGAGGCCATGGCAGTCCTCCTGATGTTGAAAAAGCTATCCCCTTAGAGATCAGTCCACATCAGGCTGGTCTTGGACAGCGAAGTGATAGTGAGATGTCTGAACCGGCAAGGCTCGAGATTGCCCTACATCAATCACATGATGCTGGCCCTCTTTCTCTTGGCAAGAAAGAAAAAATGGCACTTATCGACAGTTCACCTACAAGGGTTCCGCAATGTGACGGCGGACGCTCTATCCAGGCTAAAGCCAATAGAGTCAGAATGGTCCCTAGATGCAGACTCATTCTCCTTCATCTTGGAAAAAGTCCCAGAACTGCAGATCGACCCCTTCGCAATGAGCGACAACAAGAAACTACCTCGATACGTAGCCCCATACGAGGACCCTCGGGCAGAGGCGACGGACGCCATGTCCCTAGACTGGAGCAGATGGACTTACATCTACCTGTTCCCACAGACAAATCTCCTGCTGAAGGTCCTCAACAAACTGAGATCCTTCAAGGGAATAGCAGCAGTGGTGGCCCCCAAGTGGCCCAAGAGCAACTGGTTCCCTCTGCTGTTAGAACTGAAGTTAGGGCTTTTTCCTCTACCAAACCCAGTTCTATCCCAACTGGTTCAGAAGTCAACTGTCTTCGCTTCATCTCAGAAAACCCAAAACCTTCATCTCATGATTTTCTCGCGTTAGCAGTCAAGAAAAGATTTGGGGTCTCGAAAGACAGTATCTACTTTTTAGAAGAATGCAAGTCAAAGTCAACCAGAAGACAATATGAATCGTCTTGGAAGAAGTGGGTCGCTCTTATCAAAGCCAAAAAACCGACGGAAATCTTGATAGACTTCTGCCTGTCCTTCTTCATACACCTTCACGAGCAAGATTTGGCTTCCACCACGATAACTACGTGTAAGTCAGCTTTGACTAGACCTCTTCTATACGCCTTCCAGGTAAACCTGTCGAACGAAATCTTCAACAAGATTCCGAAGGTATGCGCTAGACTTAAACCAGCAGCCCCTCCAAAGCCCATTTCATGGTCTCTGGACAAAGTTTTGCACTACGCTTAGAACTTGAACAACGAAAATTGCTCTCTAAAGGATCTAACACAAAAAGTTGTATTTTTGTTTGCTATGGCCTCTGGGGCTAGAGTTAGTGAAATAGTAGCCCTATCAAGAGACAAGGGCCATATTCAGTTCACAGAAGTGGGAGAACTGAATCTTTTTCCCAATCCTACCTTTCTCGCCAAAAATGAGCTACCCACCAAAAGGTGGGGTCCTTGGAGAATCTGCCCTCTGAAGGAAGATGTCTCTCTATGTCCAGTAGAGTATCTAAAGGTCTATCTTTGAAGAACTTCAGACTTCAAGGGAGGACAGCTCTGCAGAGGCAAAACCTCAGGATCAAACAACTGAGGGCGAAGCTCACCTACTTCATTTGCAGGGCAGATCCCGACAGTACACCCGCAGGTCACGATCCGAGAAAGATTGCTTCCTCACTGAACTTTTTTCTGTATATGGTCTTTGAGAGGATCGCTCATACACTGGTTGGAAATCCTCTAGAGTCTTCTATAAACATTATGCGAAGCAAGAGCACGAGCTGAAACACTTTGTGGTGGCAGCAGGTAGTATTGTAAAACCTGTCGTCTAGTGCTGCGATGAACAGTGAACTGTTTGGGACTTTTACAGTTTGGGTGAAAAGGTGTTAACACCTCTCAGTGTAACAATTTTTATTAATGGTCACCCTGGTGCCCCTAGGACTGTTCTTTACAGGTGTAGAATCAAACTAATAACACCAGTGCCATGTTTACACTTGTACACAGTGTTGAAATTCACTCAACATTTACAGTGAGATTATCTTAATCATTTTACAATGATTTCGAGTGGCTATGATAACTAATATATTCCATCCCTTACAAGTAATAAATATATATGTACCTTTAGAATGTTGGCTGTACAGTATGTGATTTTATTTCAATACATTAATTGTTACATTTATGCTGTCTATACAAATAAATGAAGAAAATTTATTTGCGTCTTATACGCCACAAAAGTAGCTGAATAAAATTAGACAGTTTCTGACTTATTTTCCTCCAAAAAAGGTAAAAACTTGAAGGTGCCAATACATGTGAACATAATCATAGTAAGATAATTACATTTGTTCTGACATATCTATAAACCTTTTCACTTCTATAGTCAAGTGACAATTTCCCTGAAGGGGGCAGGAAGCCCTAAGATTGTTCCAAGCTTAGCGGATATGACGAATAACGGTAGTCATATATTAGGTTGTCTGGGTGACCATATAGAAGCTAACTCAAGGTTAAGGCACTTATACAAACCCACAGATATAGTTTTTTCAAGTAATTCTCTGGTAAGCTTCCATCAGGATGACATGGCTTGAGCCCAAAGAACGGATTTTGAAGCAAAGCGAAAAATCTATTTTTGGGTGAGAGGGCCATGTCGTCCTGATGGACACACGTAACAATCCCCACCCGAAACTACTCTATCTATAGCCACCATGCTTAATTGCTACAAGGAATGGGTAGCCATGTTGGGCCCTGTAGTAGTACGGAAAGGGGATCCACCGGGTAACCTAGATGACGGCTCCCCTTCAATTTCGCCACTCTTCCCCCTCAGAGCGAAAAGTCTATTGGGTGTGAAGATTGCCATGTGTCGTACCAAGAAATACGTCTCCTGATATTATGCGGTATCCTTAAGAAAATTTTTCAGGATACTCGCGCCAGGAGTTAGAATTCTGGAGACCTATGGTCAATTCTCTGGGAGTATCACTGTAGCTAAATATCCCTTAGAAAGCTGCCAAAAGGAACCTTCCATCAGGACATAGCCATCTCACCCAAAAATAGATTTTTCGCTTTACTTCAAAATCCATTATATAAGGTCGGCCGGGCAGCGGTACGATTTAGGCCACTTCTGCGCATGACGTCATCAAAGCTTTTGCCTCAAAGGAACCCTTGCGTATTTACCTCTGTTTATTCACTCTTTACCCAGTGCTAATTACGTTATTTTCTGATTTGGATATTCTTTCTCATGGAAATGTGATATATTGTTTACTATATCAATCTTCACTCATGTAACATCGTTAGAGAAAACATGAAGTAAAATAATTTTAGTTCATTACTTGTATAGAGGTATAAATAGGATATGATTGGCAGTTTCATAGGTTATTTCTCCATTTATTTATGATGTTTCTCTATTACAATTTTCATATAAAAATTAGATATTATTTTCAGTTTCATAAATAGATCATCAATTCTTTTACCCTATCTATTTTACAGTTTTCATATATTTCTGATTTATACTTCTGTAATCTCTTGATTTTTTATTGATTTTTCTTTTTTATTTTCAAATGCCTAATTCTATAAATTAGACTTTTTTTTGCAAAGACATATAACATCAAAAGGTAAAGCCACTTGCAAGTTTCATATGGTAATAAAGAGTTCTTATGCAATGATTACCCGCACCCTTTTACTGGGTATACTTGCAGGCGTTTCATTCTCTGCATGTTTCAGTTAATTACGTCAAGAATCTCATCACCTCTCCATGATTCTTGATTAAATCCAATATATCTTAAAATGAGACTAGTAAGACAAATTTTCATGGCAATTCATCGTACTTTATTTGTTCTTTTCCCTTGTGTAGATGAACACTTGACCAATAATGTATGAGATAGGCAGTCTTGATTTTTATTACATGTATTACTATTACACTTTTCACTTATCGGGGCTACTTATTTCCTTAGTAAATATTCTTTCAGACTGTACTTAAAATTTACTGAGTTGGGATAAGACGTCTTAAGCATTTTAAAAAAGCATTTCAGATCATCTTTATCGGATGATCTCCGTTTGCAAACATAAACCCAGAATCTATTAGGTTAGACCTGACCAACTTGAGTAAATGAGGATCATCTGTAGAAAGGAATATCTGTATGTCTGCACTTAGATTCTGGGTAGACGTTTTCTCACATAAAGGGTAAATTACAAAAAAAAAAAAAAAAAAAAAAAAATTCCCACAACCCAAGATTACAGAGACCCAAATCGTGCTCTAAATAACCTGCAAATTCCACTTCTTTTATCAAATAATTTATTTTCAAGTACTATTCCTCAGATAGTTTTTCATCTTGGTTTGTTTTTAAAAAAGAAAAAAAAACCGTGAAATCAAATTTAATCTACATTCTCTACCAAGTTTTTCTTTTACGCAGATTGCTAACCAATCAGTCAACAATTATCATTCGTAATGGTGATAATAAATTTGATTTTTTTTTTATCATTTGGTAATTATAATTGTTTTCATTGCAAAGCAGTGGAGAATAATTTGTAACAAAAAATTTACCTCCATACAGGAAAAAAGAAGGCATTGCATCTTTTGTCAGAAGTCTCTTACTTTAACTTAAATTTGCAGCAAATGAGACTTCACATCATCCATGAACTCACTGTTTGTAAAATGAACAGAACAGACCACATCATTTTAAAGATTCATTTTATGAGCTCGACATGATAGTTTCCAGCGCACTTGAAAATTGCTATATTTTAGAAAATTTAAATATTTTATGTCTGAACATTTTGTTTTAAGTTTTGTACCTGAACACCCCAAGACTGAACAGTTGTTGGCCATTTTCGTAGAAAAATTAACAAAAAATGATAAGAAAACAATATCTCTGGGAGAAAAATATAATGAGTAGATCTTTAACTCATGGACTCAGTCCCTGAATATTGTTTACTGGATACTGAATACAACCTTCTTCTTCTTCTTTATATTGGCCGAAGCTTCTCTCCGGACAAGGCTTTTTGACGGTGCGTCTAGTCCCTAGGTGGTTGAATACAACCAAATACAACCTTTGGGAGGGGTAGACTGACGTCACTGACCACGACCTTTAAATCT
>NC_090732.1:69666911-69676911 GCF_036898095.1 Palaemon carinicauda
ATCAGCTTAGCTGTATACCACAGCAGACACGTTTCTATCTGTATCAGAACAAGGTAGGCCTGGCCAGAAAAGGTTTGTTTACGTATAGGAAAAAAATTACTGTATTTGTTCTATATAATTATGCAGAATAGTAAGGAATAAATGTAATGCTCAGACATGTCTTTATTTATATATAAGTTTATATATGTTTAGGGCGAAATAAGACGCACAAAACCATGAGACATTTATGGTTGAACAATAAACCAAAATTCAGCATACATTCCATATAATTGTAAAAAATGCAAGTGAAATAGAATTTACCAACATAGATGAAACAGAATCAAATCAGAAATACTTGTTTTACCTGAAAACAAAATTTTTATGCCACTCATTTGAAAATTTTTAGATAATTTTCTAATGTCTTTCTGAGAAGTCTGTTTATTTACACTTGTGTAAAAACACACGGCACTAGTGTTAAGTCTATGTTTCTTCACCTATATACACTGGAACAGTCCATGTCACTATGATAACATCTCACTTACCATGTTGCACCATAACGTGCCAACATGTACACCCTCTAGAATTATAGTCCCAAATAATTCACTGTTCCTAGCAGCACTAAGCGACAGGTTTTAGTACACTACCTGTCGCCACCACGTATTTCTTTAATTCTTGGACTTGCTTCGCGTAGTGTTTTAAGAACACTCTGGATGATTTCCATCCAGTAAACGAGTGAAGGCCCTCGAAATCCAAGAGCTAGAAAAAGTTTAACAACGAAGCAATTTTCCTGCGGGTGTACTGTCAGGATCCGCTCTGCGAATAAAGTAGGTCATCTTCGCCCTTATTTGTTTCAGGGATAAATTTGAGCCCGATGTTTCTCCTTTAAAGAGCTGTCCTCCCCTGAAGTCTGAAGTTCTACGAAGATAGACCTTTAGACAGTCTACTGGACACAGCGAGACATCTTCCTTCAGAGGGCAGATTCTCCAGGGACCCCACATCTTAGTGGATAGCTCGTTCTTAGCAAGAAATGCTGGGCCGGGAAAGATTCAGTTCTCCCGTTTCAGTAAAATGGATATGGCCTCCTCCCTAGAGAGGGCCACTATTTAACTAACTCTAGCCCCTGAGGCTAGAGCAAACAAGAAAATACATTTTTGAGTCAAATCTTTCAGAGAGCAATCTTTGTTATTCAAACTTGAAGCCAAATGTAGTACCTTATCCAAATACGATGAAATGGGCCTTGGAGGTGCTGCTGGCCTAAGCCTAGCACAGGCCTTAGGGATTTTGTTAAAAATATCATTAGAAAAGTCTACTTGGAAAGCATAAAGCAGTGGTCTAGTCAAGGCAGATTTACACATAGTTATCGTGTTGGCTGCTAAACATTGTTCATGAAGGTGAATAAAGAAAGATAAGCAGAAATCTGTTGAGATTTCATTTGGTTTCTTTTCCTTGACGAAGGCTACCCATTTCTTCCAAGATGACTCATATTGCCTTCTGGTAGATTTAGACTTATATTCCTCTAAGAAGTCTATACTCTCTTTCGAGATCCCAAACCTCTTTCTTACTGCTTGGGAGAGAAAATCATGAGATGAAGGTCTTGGGTTTTCTATAATGAAGCGAAAACAGTCGATTTCTGTACATGTTGAGAGAGAACTGGGTCCGGCAGGGGAATCAGCCTCGGCTGCAATTTCAATATTAGAGGGAACCAGTTGCTCTGGGGCCACTTGGGAGCCACTAGGGCCGTTGTACCTTGGAAAGATTGCAGCTTGTTGAGGATCTTCATTAGCAGGTTGTATGGAGAGAACAGGTAAATCCTGCTCCAATTGTTCCAGGCAAGGGACATGGCATCCACTGTTTTCGCTAGAGGGTCCTCGTATGGGGCCACGCATCGAGGAAGTTTCTTGTTGTTGCTCGTCGCGAAGAGGTCGATCTGCAGTTCCGGGACTTGATGTAAGATGAAGGAGAATGATCTTGCGTGTAGGGACCATTCTGACTCTATCGGGGTTAGCCTGGATAAAGCGTCTGCCATCACATTGCGGAACCCTTGGAGGTGAACTGCTGATATGTGCCATCTCTTCTTTTTCGCTAAGCGGAAGATGGCCAACATTACTTGGTTGATTTGAGGTGATCTCGAGCCTTGATGATTCAGACATCTCATTACCACCTCGATGTCCAGAATCAGTCTTATATGGACCGCAGGGCGAGGGGATAATTTCTTCAATGTAAGGAAGACTGCCATGGCCTCCAAAATGTTAATGTGGAAGGTCTTGAATAGAGAGGACCAAGTTCTTTGAACTTTCCGATGATGAAAGTGACCTCCCCATCCTTCCAATGATGCGTCCGTGTGTATGATGACTGAGGGTGGAGGTGGTTGCAGAGGTATTGACCTCTTCAAATCTTGGCCTCCGAACATGGCTTGAGAAGTTATCGAAGTCGGATCGGTATTGGTCTTCTTAGATCTCTTCGAGCGTTTGATGCGTATCTTCTCCAGACTCCTGATGCATCTTTTAGCTGTGCTCTTAGCACTGGGTCTGTCACTGATGCAAACTGGAGGGAGCCCAGCACCCTCTCCTGTTGGCGTCTTGAAATCCTGTTGGATTTTAGTAGCCTCTTGACAGATCCCGCTATCTCTCTCCTCTTCTTTAATGGAATGGAGAGGCGATGTGACTGTATGTTCCAATGTATACCTAGCCATTGAAATTTCTGAGCTGGAGACAGTCGAGACTTTTTGGTGGTGGTTTTGAATCCCAGATGTTCCAGGAACTGGATCACTTTCTTAGATGCTTGCATGCATTTCGTCTCGGATGCTGCCCACACCAGCCAATCGTCCAGGTTGGATATTCCCTGAACCCCTTGTAGGCGTAGTTGTTTAACGACTGTTTCTGCAAGCTTCGTGAAGATCCTTGGGGCTATGTTTAGTCCGAAGGGCATGGTTCTGAAAGAGTACTTTCCTTTTTGTAGCCTGACGCCCCAGGTAGGAGGAATGTTGGCGATTGATCGGAATGTGCC
This sequence comes from Palaemon carinicauda, assembly GCF_036898095.1. Taxonomy (NCBI): domain Eukaryota; kingdom Metazoa; phylum Arthropoda; class Malacostraca; order Decapoda; family Palaemonidae; genus Palaemon; species Palaemon carinicauda. The sequence goes on from NC_090732.1 coordinate 69,669,897, forward strand.
AATAGGCGTCCGCCATGCCTATGGAGACTGTGTATGCCCTTTTGGGCAGTAAGGCTCTTATGTGTTGAAGGATCAGCATCTTGAACTTGTTGTTTTCTATGAACTTGTTGAGTGGCGACAAATCCAGAATGACTCTGAGTTTGTCTGAGTCCTTCTTGGGAACACAAAACAGCCTTCCTTGGAATTTGATGGACTTTGCCCTCCTTATTACCCAATTACTCAGGAGCTCTCGGGTGTATTCTTCCAGGACGGGGGTGGAGTGTTAGAAGAATTTAGGGAATGATGGTGGAGCTGTCCTCCAGCTCCAACCCAGTCCGTTCTTGATTAGGCTGTGGGCCCAGGGATCGAAGGTCCAACGATCCCGAAATAGCCGGAGTCTTCCTCCTACTGGAAGGATCTCATTGCTTCTGGTTTCAGGAGGATTGCCTCCTTGACCGCGTCCTCCCCTACCCCCTCTTCCTCTCGATGGATGTCTAGAGGAACCTCTGTTTGATCCTCTACCTATAGGGCGAAAGGTAGTGGTCTGCCTCTCATAGGCGGGAGTTAAGGCTGGTGACTGAGCCACCACCTGCTGGGGAACCATTTGTGGTAGGTGGGTTGGGGCTGTGCCACCATCTGAGGCACCGCTGTCATCGGAAGTTGTTGTTGTTTAGCAGGGCAAGAAGGCAACCTTGGCCTCTTTGTCTTCTGTTTCGGTTGGGGACCCTCATCCGGAGAAGACTTCCTCTTGGCCAACATGCCCCACTTCTGGAGAAGATTCCTATTCTCCATGGCGGCATTGTCAACTATTTCTTTGACCACTTCATTCGGGAAGAGATCTTTCCCCCAGATGCTGGAAGATATCAACTTCCTGGGTTCGTGTCTTATCGCAGCCGAGGCAAACACGAACTCCCTACAAGCCCTTCTAGCCGTAACAAAGCTATAAAAGTCTTTAGTTAGGGTTGCCAAGTGTGTTTTGGCTATGACCATGAACATATCTTGCGATCTATGTTCACTGGCCATTGCCTCCACGGTCACCTGGAGGGACAGAGAGGCAACAAGACTTTTTTTTGTGTCCTGCTCCCTACGCAAGATGAACTTTGACAACTTGGGGAGGTTTTCACTAAACTGCCGTCCAGCGATATCGGCCTCCAACTTCCCGACTGAGAAGGTAAGCTGAACATCCTTCCAGTCTTTCTGATCTGTCGGCAGGACTAGGGAAAGTAGGCCAAGGATTCCTAGCTTCCACTGATTTGATCATTGCCTCGAACCCTTTTTCCGCAAAGGGGAAGGCCATTGTTGCTGAAGCAAGAAAGGAAGGGTGTTTCTTACTCAGGGCTGGCACCTTAGAGTTGGTGAAGCCCCTGTCCTTCAGACTGCTGGCTAGTAAAGCTTGAGCCTTTGTATGATCAAGCAATATGACCTCCTAGGGCTCTGTCTCCTCCTTGGAGACGGGTTCCGTCCTTAGACGAACAAAGCAGTCAGGATAGGACTCAAAGCTGGGCCAGAACTCAATGTCCTCAATAAGGTCAGCTCCCAGCTTTTCTGAAATAAAGATCTTGCCGTTTGTTATTGGCATGTACTCGGCATGCCTCCATGGGTTTACCTCGGAGCACAAGGGAAGATCCGTTACGTTCAGTCTCCTATGAGACCCACGGGTCGCTGCAAGCTGGTGAATCTCCTTCCTTAACGCAGCTTCCCTTTCTTCGCTCTTCTTCTGAAACATCTCCATCATGGCTTTTATGGCAGACAGGGTGTCATCCGACTTTTCAGATGGAGGAGCGTAGGACATAGAGGGGACTGGTTCTGGGACAGGAACCGACAAAACAGACACTGTTTCGACTTCATCCTCTTCTGTCTCTGGAGCCAACGTAGACTACTCTTCTTGACCTTTAGCTAGAAGGTCCTTTTCGGTGTCCTCTGACACCTCTGACATCCTCTCATCATATAGATGGATGTCCTTCATCGCATCCGAGACATCCGTGTCCATGGCTATCTGAATGCAAGGGATATCAGGGTGAGGCTGAGAAATGACAGCATATGCAGATGCTTTGGGGAAAAGATAGGCCCTCATACGCTCGTTGGGGAGGTAAGGCCCCGTGGCATTTTTCTGGAAGCCACAAACCCATGTGCGCAGCTTGTTCCGAGCTGCATCCCTTGACTCCGTTGTCTTGGGGTTCTCAAAAGCCTCATAAACCAAGTCTTTGCACACTGTACACTGCACACTAGCCCAGACAGCAATGTATGTGACAGGGTAGTTGCTATAGACATAACTCGGCCGGCTCTTGCCGGCTGAGTCAGTAATGTCAGTGAATCATTGGCTGTCGGTTCACAGGTCTAGCCAGCATCTTGCCGGCTAGGTTAGTGGCCAGCAGCCGCCAGTTAGGTTAGTACCTGGCGGCACTAGCCAAGAGAGTGAGAGAAAGTAAGGAGTGAAAGGTGATGTAAGAGCACTGTCTCACTTCCTTCCTCTGGAATGAATGTTCTAATGGAAGGGGAGAATATAATGTTAGTGGCCGGCAGCCGCCAGTTAGGTTAGTACCTGGCGGCACTAGCCAAGAGAGTGAGAGAAAGCAAAAAGTGAAAGGTGATATAAGAGCACTGTCTCACTTCCTTCATCCGGAATGAATGTTCTAATGGAAGGGGAGAATATAAGATAATCAAACTTCCACTCATACACCTCCGTTGCCGGTCCCTGCCGGTCATAGAATGTGAATGGCAGCCCAAGGGAGGACTGAAGAACATTCCAAAGTTAATGGATCTTCTGCCGACAGCTGGTCCTGCTGACACAGCTATGCTGGTGCACTGTTTCCGAAAGGAGAGCTGAACGACTAGGCCATGCAAGCAGAAGCCCAAGCCGGTCGTACAACCTACCGGCAAGCGGTGAGATTGCAGGACGACGGCCAAAGGGATGTGATGGCTAGGCCATCACTAAAGGATAGAATGGGGAGGGGGAAAGGGTCCTGTATAAGGTGTAAGAGGAGCCGGCAGTAAGCCGGTCCTACCACACCTTGAAGAAACTGTTTCAGTATTGGCGCCATCCTAGGCGGACGGAGAATTCATTCCCCAGCCTAGGGTCTGCCAATACAGTAAGGGGGCCGGCATCATCTAGCCGCCACCCTTTATCATAGAGAAACAGAGTTCCAGAGCCGGCGCCATCCTAGGCAGCAGAAAATCTCTATTCTGCAGCCTAAGCTCTGCAAGCACAGGGCTAGTCGACTAAACCGCAGGGAGAAGGGGATCACATGACCCCTTCAAGTGCAGTTTAGGGAGGCTAAACCTCCTATGCCGACAACCAAAGCCCAACAGGGGAATACATTCACCCTGTCGACCAGCTGCCGGCACACGACATATACTCTGAGGTTCTGACCTAAACCTAAAGCTTACCATCTGTAGCTAGGGGAAGGGGCAGAAAAACCCTAGCCTAACCTTGCTTGAATGACAACTCGAGGCAAGACCAACTAGGATTGTAGCGTTAGGCTACACTCAGAGGGAAGGAGGGATTACCCTATAACATTAGGGTAACTGAGGAGATTGTATGAAAGTATACTAAAGCCCCTAGGCTACTAGCCTAGTGACAGTGAGATCGACTACCTAACTCATCAAAGCTCTCTTGTATACTATCTTGGAAGAGGAAAATTTTATATGCAATCAATATATCTTACATGTATAAATTGCCTAATATCTTCATTTAAATTTTATTAACACCAGGAACACTTATTATATCATGGAAGAGAGTAAACTAAAACGCCTAGGCTAGGAAGCCTAGCGCAGACCGGCTACCTAGTTCGCCGAACTAAATGAACACTATCGGCATAATGTAATTAATTCCTAGCAATGAAAACTAAATAGCTGAATAATTATTTAAGCTATTATACCGGGAAAGTCGCTCTGGCTAACTAAATAACTCATGCGTTACGAAAGACAGCGCCGAAGACGCCTCCAGTCCAGGCAATAGCTCTGCCAAAAATTATGTTTAATTCGTTCAATTTTTTACTTTACAGTGAGAGCTATATTTATAAAGCAAAAGAATTAAATACTCAACTTTCCAGAGGCAGAAGAGGCTGGAGATTGCATATTAATTCCAAAATCACGAGAGAGCACTGGGAAAACCACCGAGCGATATCGCAACAGATAAAGGAATAAAGATGGCGGAGATAGTGGCGCCATCTGATTACTGAAATAGTAACGGAGGAAGGGAACCTTATTAACGGCTCCTCTTTTATTTTGTCACTTTTCCCCTTCGAAGCGTTAACGCTATGCGGGTTGCGGATTGCTATGTGGCGTGTCATGAATACGTCCCCTGATATTATGCGATATCCTAAAAGGAAACTTCAAGGATATTCGCGCCAGGAGTTAGAATTCTGGAGACCTTAAGTTAAATTCTCTGGGAATATCACTGTTGTTAAATATACCCTAAGAAGCTACTTAAAAGAACCTTCCATCAGGAAGACAAGGCCTGAGCCCAAATATATATATATATATATATATATATATATATATATATATATATATATATGTATATATATATATATGTATATATATATATATATATATATATATATATATATATATATATATATATATATATATATATATATATATACATATATATATATATATATATATATATATATATATATATATATATATATATATATATATATATATATGCTAAAATTTATTTTCGTAGATTAATGTTTATATAATATAAATATTATATATATATATATACTGTATATACATATCTATATATATATATATATATATATATATATATATATATATATATATATATAGATATATGTATATATATATATATATATATATATATATATATATATATATATATATCTATAAATATATATATGTATATATATATATATATATATATATATATATATATATATATATATATATATATATATATATATATGTATATATATATATATATATATATATATATATATATATATATATATATATATATATATATATATATGTATATATATATATATATATATATATATATATATATATGTGTGTGTGTGTGTGTGTGTGTGTGTATATATATATATATTTATGTATATATATATATATATATATATATATATATATATATATATATATATATATATATATATATATATATATATATATAGATATATATATATATATATATATATATATATATATATATATATATATATATCTATATATATATATATATATATATATATATATATATATATATATATATATATATATATATATATATATATATATATATATATATATGCTGAAATTTGTTTTCGTAGGTTAATGTTTATATAATATGAACAGTAATTAAATTTTATCAGACGAAATGATATTTTTGTTAAAAACATATTTTATAAAAGATTATTGTTAAATGTTTTGCAAGATGAATAATGAATTTTGTTTTCACTTTGATAGTGTAATTTTTTGTTAGGATTTGCACCATACACTATTATACTGATGGTCAGGAGAATAAACTATGACTATTTTGTACACAAAAATTAACGTTCATTTTCCTAGATGATGCAAAAGATGCGCATTAAACATGTCTAGTTAATTTCTTAAAGATCTTCGCTAACAGACTTGACGTACATCAACATGAAACTATTTTTTCATCAGTTATTTTTTTTTCTATTACCATTTTGGTTATTGAAATATCTGTCTTCAAATAATTAGTAATAAAATTTTCAAACAAGTTTCCCTAGTATACCAGGGAAAAAATAAGCAGTAATACCACTCAGTTTTGATTTTTTAAAATATATCTTAGTAAGAGACCATCCTTCAAACAGGTGGAGTTGAATACTATGGCTGCATCGGCAGAATTCAATTTCTTGTCCAATTTCTCAATTCTACGGACAATTCTCTTTTCAGGGTTGCTACATTCAGCTAGCAAGGTGGCGAAGGTCATCAGGTGGGTGAAGGATACAATTCAAGTTAAGGCTAGATGTAATTAATACAAGTACAAGTAATACTCGAAAATTACAACAGGTAAAGTCAGGAGTGGATTGCGACGTGTTTCGGAACTGCTTGCTCCGTCTTCAGGCGAGAAGTGAGGCTCTAGCTGGATCTGGGTCCTTATATATCCCGGCTCTGGTTCGTAGAGAGGGGCCTTGAATTTTGATTGGTCGATCGGAGGTTGTAGGCTCGGGTGGCAGATGTACGACGAGCTTGGCTCTGCCTCCCATGCTGAGATGTAGGAAGGAATTCTGAATCCTGATTGGTCAAGACATGCGCCGAGTCAGCCATAAAGTCAGGCAGTCTCCTCTCTCGCTCAGTGGACTGGGCTGAGAGAGGTATCCGAGCTCCCTAATTGGCTGAGACGCGCGCCGAGATGGGATCAAAGTCAGGCAGCCCATTCCTACGCTCAACAGACTGGAATTCCAGACCATGTTCGCCGCCAAAATCGGCATTCGGCCAGACGATTTCTCCATTTGTGGGGATGTCAGGATCGGGGTTGTCATCGTTCTGGGGGTCTTGTTCTTGGTTCCTAGCGTTGGTACGTCGACAGTATGGTAGGAGGAACATCTCTTGGGTCATATTCAACGCTGGTTTCTCGTTCTGGATTAACAGAGCTTCCAATATTCGTAGGCGCCTGCTGTCCGGGGCGCTGCCGATAATTTTGGTGTTGGCGACGATGTCTGCCCGGCTAATTTGGGTGTTATGTCGCTGTAGAGCATGATTTCTTATAGCACCTTGCTAGACGTGGCAGGAAATCCTCTTCGAAAGTTTCATAGTAGTCATACCTATGTATTTGCCGGGGCATCCTCGGACTGGGCATTGGTAAGAGTAGACTACATTTGTCTTCTTCAGAGGATCGTTCTGAAGGGGCGCTGGATTGTTTCTCATGATCAAGCTGCGGGTTTTTTCAGTCTGGTAATAGATGATGAGTTTCACTTTCGTGGTCTCATCAGTGGGTGACACATTGTTAGTGATGATGTCTTTAATGGCCTTCTCATCCCGCTGATATTCTGCGTGCATGAGGCCTTTGTAGTAAAGCTTA
>NC_090732.1:69681911-69751911 GCF_036898095.1 Palaemon carinicauda
ATAAGGAATATCAAATATCCTATGATCAGTAACAACGTTAAAATAGATGTCATATATAAACTCTGAGGAGAGACTCATTTTAGCGTATTCAATATAAAAGCATTCGCCACAAGTTTGAAATTCTTAAGCTCCACCGATTCAACTGCCTGACTAGTAAGATCATTACACTATCTGGTCATAGGCGGAATAAAATTTTCTAGAGTACTGTGTGGTATTGAGCCTAATGATAGAGAAGGCAAGACTGTTGGAATTAACTACATACCTAGTACTAGATATGGGATCGTACAGTCTGGGGAGATCCGAACGAAAAGGATGATCAAAATTATGAAAAATCGTAAACAGAATGCATATAGGACTAATTGAACGACGGTCCCAGAGAATAGTATTAACATTAGGAATAAGAGATTTAATAGACTATAAGTTTTTGTTCAACAAATTAAGATGAGAATCAACAACTGAGGATCAGACAGTGGAAATCTTTTCGAAATAATGAATGATAAAAGAATTAAAGAATGCCTTGAGAATAGATGGATCACCAAAAACTTAGAATACTTTCTACGATAAGACCAATTTTGTGTAATTGTAGAAGAAAAATACCAAATGTTTTTCTCAAAAATAATTTTGCAATCAAGAATCACACCTAAAGTTTTAAAGTTGTGAGCTGATGTGAAAAACAAGCCGCACACCCTCCACTCAAACTTACTGACTATTGTCTCCACCAGTGGTGGATCGTGTATAGACATTGTGGAACTGCAGCAACCCCTATTTCTAATTGATATTATTGATATTCAATATAATTATTTCTTTTTAATTCTTTCCATAAACTTGTACAATATATAATCCTTAAGCTTAATGTCAATACCCATACTTCAGTTTATATAGTTTTAATGAAATCTTTGTTTGGAACTGTGAACTTCATAGTTCCAGCTTGGCGGTGTTTAATCATTGAGCGCATGCGCACGGGAAACTACATCTGCACATTAGGTGGAGTGATCAGCATGACGACATATGACGGTGGGTCCGATAGTTAATGTAAAGTCAGTTTCTCGATAACCTCCTACCTACACGTGTCTCTCACAGTCCCGTTTTCTATTTACGATTTAGTTTTAGTAATAACTACTACTGCGCAAAGACTATGAGAAGTGATATTTTGTGAAAAAAAAAAAAAATTGCAATTCTCATGTGTAGTAAATCCCCCTATTTTATAGGAGGAAATCTACGTTTTCATTCCCTACTTTGAAATCACCCAAAACAAATATAAATCTTTTCATAAAGATCTCCAGATCATAAAAAAAAAAAAAAAAAAAAAAAAAAGTTTCTATTTCTCTGAATGGAATGCTGCTGGTGCATATGTTTGAATGATCTTCAGTTTATACTTTTTATTTAGTTGTATGATTAATCATGTAGTTCTATCACTAGCACTAAAAAATAAAAATCCAAGTTACCGGCAAAGTTTTTATTAATAAGGAAACACACTTCATTTTCTTTGTGTCTTTCATGTTCCCTGAAATTCAAAAAAATAAACAAATAAATCATGATACGAACTTCAAATCCATGTTTCCAGACATTTCATGACTCTTATTATGCAGTTGGTGAGGAAGTAGGTATTTATCTTTCACAGCATCTCACAGAAATCAAAAAGAGATTGCCCTTTTTTTTTTTTTTTTTTTTTTTTTTTTGTATTTCCTTAATCCAAAGATTTCGCAACCATCAATCAGGTAGCCTGCGCCTCTGACTCGAATAACAATACACCTAAACATTAAAGAATCTGCACAGTTCTGCATTAATTATTAAATAGAATGACTAAGCCATATACTGCACGATTAGGAAGGTGAGACTCACCTGGCTTTTAGGGGGCATTTACTCACTCTAGAATTGGTGGTTCTCTTTCTTGGGTGACAGTAACTTTAACAACTATAAATTACTAAGCGTTTAAGCTCTTCCCTAGAAAAATTAGATAAGATATTGATAGGTTCTTTGTGCCTTAACAACTATAATTCAACAACATTAAAAGTGAACACCTTTATTTTCTTTTTGTAACCGTTTTTTTTTTCTTCTGAAAATATGGAGTCAAAATATTTCTAAGATCGGTTATTTAGTCTTGATTGTCATTAATTTTTCTACTTTACTTTCATTAGTAGCATCTTAACTTTTGGATCCTAATGGTAAGGTTGGTTCTCCAGTTTGGAAATCTGGTCATGCGTAGATTTCATTAGTAGTGAAGACTGAGCAGCCTGTCCCTGGTGTATCATACTCACGTAAGATTTATATAAAATCGCAGACAGACTGGAAAGGAATTTTGAGCGATTTTTTGGGGGGGACCTGAATTGGTCACAGTTGAATAGTAGTGCTGACCCTGCTGTCCCTTTGAATGAGAATCTAATCAACATATTTGATATCCCTTCTCGTGTGCTAAGGTACCGAGGGAAGGACCAACCATGGTTCAATGATGATTGTAGACGTGCATATTTGGAGAAGCAGGAGGACTTTCATCTTTTGAAGGGTAACAGAACAGATTTGACTTGGAATAACTATACTCAGCTTAGAGCTTTTGCTCAGAGAGTTTATGCTTCAACAGATAACGAATATATTTTAATCATAAAGAAACCGTATCTGGTACAATCCAGCAACATAAGTGGTGGACTAACTTTAAATCTGCAGTCTTTGGTGTAAATGCAACAGTTCCTCCTTACTTAAACCAGATGCCTCTGTTACTCACTGTCCAAAGGAAAAGCCAACCAATTTGGCTGATGTGCTTGGCAGTAAGCAGATTAATGTGAAAATTGATCATCCTCATTCTTGTTTTCCTGAGGCTGAACTAATTAGTTTAGCTTTTCGATCTCGTGATATTAAAGCTTTCTTAATGGACCTTGATACTTATGGAGGTGTAGACCATAAGGGTATTTTTTCTTTGTTTTTATAAAGACTTTAGATTTCTTAGCTCCGAAGTTATCAGTTATTTTGCGCAAGTTAGCAAGAAGAGGAGCTTTTAGCACTTGTTGGAGAATTGGTAATGTTACTCCACTATATAAATGTGTTTGTGATAACTAAAGTCCAACCGATTACCGACCAATTTCTATAACTCCCTTATTATTTAAAGATTTTTGAAGTCTTTTCGCAAAACGTCTTGATAGGTTTGCTGAAGGTAATCATCTATTCCCTAGTTTCCAATTTGGTTTTCGTAAAGGTCTTGAAGTATGTTATGCCATTTGTACAATCTCCCATGCTTTACAGAAATCCTTTAATTGAGGTCAGGAAGTTCGTATGATTGGCCTTGATTTTAGTGCTGCCTTTGACCGTGTTAATCATAAGGCCCTTGTTTTCAAACTCAAACAGTTGTGAGTGGGTCGGTCATTTCTTAGCGTTATTATTGTTTTTTCAAGTAATAGATTGCAAAGAGTTATTATTGATGGGCACTATAGTGGGTGTGGGAATGGGATATCTGGTCTTCCTCGGGGTATTTTTATTGACCCAATACTTTTCATACTATATATATACATGACATGTGGTTTGGCCTAGAAAACAAGGTTGTTGCATATGCAGATGATGCGACACTCCTTGCGTCAGTTCCACCTCCTGAATGTTGATCTGTGGGTGCTGAATCCCTTAATAGAGATCTAGCTAAAATTAGAACATGGTGCAAATTATCGGTAATGAAGTTGAATTCTAACAAAACTCAAAGTATGGTTGTAAGTAGGTCAAGATCAATGGCTCCTCAACATCCGGATCTCATCATTGATTATGTTTCTTTCACTCTCTAGGGCTCTATCAAAACTTTAGGTGTGATTCCCAACAACAAAGTTCCTTTCCAGAAACACACTAGGTCAGCGTCTTCTTCTATTGCACAAAAAACTGGCTTATTGAGAAAGTGTTTTAAGATTTTTGGTGACTAATCTATTCTGAAAGGCTGTTTTAATTCTTTCATTCTACCTTGTTTGGAGTATTTTTCTCCTGTCTGGTCTTCCATTACTGATTTTCATCTTAATTTGTTGATCAGGAACTTACGATCTATTAAATTTCTTAGTAATTCCTGGCACATATAGCTCGTTATGTCTGTTTCATAAGATTTTTCATGATTCTGATCATCCTTAACATTTAGATCTTCCCGGACAGTTTCCTACTTCTCGTAATACTAGGTATGTAATTAATTCTAATATTCATGCTTTTTCCATCATGAGGCTCAGTACTACACAGTATTCTAGAAATTTTATTTCAGCTCTAGCCAAGTTGTGGGAATATCTTCCTAATCGGGTAGTTAAATCGATACAACTTCAAAAGTTCAAACTTGCAGCATATGCTGTTATGGCCGACATAAGTCTTTTTATATTTTATATATGAATATCCATTTTGATATTGTTACTGTTTTTTAAATATTTTATTTTAATTGTTCATCATTTCTTATATCGTTTATTTATTTCCTTATTTCCTTTCCTCACTGGGCTATTTTTTTCTGTTTGAGCCTATGGGCTTATAGCATCCTGCTTTTCCAGCTAAGGTCGTAACTTATCTATAATAATAATAATAATAATAATAATAATAATAATAATAATAATAATAATAATAATAATAATAATAATAACAGAATTATTAAGAATTGGGATTATGAATTTCTTGGAGTTTTTTTTTATTAGTTTATGATAGACGACTAATTAGAAAGCTCTTTCTGATGATCATTATGTTATAAGCCAAAAGGACCACTTAGGAGTTCTCCTCTTTAAAATTCAGAACGCGTTATCGACGGAACATTATTTGAATAAAAATCATAGTCTAGATCAGGATTTTATTCTGCTTAGATGGGATTTTCCATTCTTATATGGGTTTTGCTTATTTGTGATATTCTGTCCTTTTACTGAGTCTGTTTAATGTCTTTAAGCCTGTCGTTGTGTACCTAATTCCCTCGTGTAATTAATTCAGACTTCTGAAATTGATTTATTTCTGGTCGTCAATTTTGAGATGGAGCCTTTCCTATTTCAAGTTGCCTCGATCTTCAATTTTTTTTCAAAACGAAAAAACAGCTTACATTTTCTCTATTTTCAATAATTGACCATCTATGTATTTTCATTTTACTTATAAAAATACTGTATGGCGATGGTATACCAATTCCTAAATTACTCATTAGACACATCGAACATTTACTTTGTCAAATCACAAACATTGAAATTGCAATTATCCCTTAGGTGAAAACTTCTTTGTTAAACAAATTATGGGCATGAATAACATACATCGCTTCTAACATTACTTCTTTCAGGAGCAGTGAGGAAAATTTAATAGGACTGCTTTACTACAAGTATTAAGAATACTTCTAATATAAATCTCTTGGAGATTTTTCGTTTCATAACTTAAGTCTCTGGCCTTTTACTATGTTCTAGGTTGTGGAAAAAATACTTTAACTTGAATACCGAAAACAGAAACTTATAGAAATTAGTTCGCTACAAGAAATGTCTATCCATTATAGTTTCAGGAATGAAGAAAAAATAAAACTTACATCCATTATTTGTCCATACATATGGGTTCTCCTAAATAAGAACTCCATCCATGGAACTAGGAACATATATTTAAGTGCAGAATGCATTCAATCTTTTTCTATTCACTCATATCAAGTACAAATAGAGAGTAGTTGAGTGGATAAAAAAAAACTCAGTATGTCTTATGTTTACTCATACAGTCGCTGATGCCATCAACCCTTTTTAATTACACAAACTTAATCAAATTCAAGCGAGTTATCAAGATCCAGACCATTATGAATCTCACTTCAGCTTACCTAATCCCGAATATTTTCAAGCATCAACCTACTTATTCAATATTTGATTAGTCCTTGTAATCATAACTTACCAATACCATGATTAAGGCCGCCTTAACGTGAAAATAAAACAAGCATTACTACTAGTACCCTCCTATTTCAACGCAATACTATGTACCAACCGTGTTTCATACGATCGTACATAGTTCATTTTGTGTATATATCATGCTTGTATCTTCGCTTCTCCCTCGCACTAAAAAGAACCAGAATAAACATGTCTGCTTTTCTCCTCTGTAACAGAGTCTGTTCTTTTAACATGAAATTTCTTGTTGCTTTGAGCTTTTGTATATAAAGGAGAGTGTTCTATGATAAATTAACTCAGTTGCTTTCATACTGTCTTTGAGTCACAACCTTCTCTTGGCCCGTCACATTGATGACCCCGCAGTGACTCACTCCTCCCCCCACCCCCCCCACCCCCTGCCTCTCACCGTTACTATGACGCCGTCAACGCATACCCTCTGCAGCAGTTCTCGCCGTCGCCAGACGCCCGTATAGCAAAGCTTTTTCAGCTCTCTCAACAACCGTTGGGGAACCAAAGGGCTTCACTCACCCTCAGGAAAATGACCAGTATCACTCGCCTACAACCTGCCGCAGACGGCTCTCCTCGTGAGGTGAACCTACTTCATGCCCTTTGGGTAAGCCGTTTACACAAACCTGTAGGCGCTGCCATACCCGATGTCGATAGTTTACCCATAAAGGACTTGATGACCAAAGCCGACGCCCTTATGGACAGCCACTTCATGACCATCAAAATCTCCATCAACGCCTCCACTCATGACGAAGAGGACACCTATTCAACTTCAACCGAAGCTGACGTGAATCCCGTAGGACACACACGCCTATGAATGCCGTAGGACACACACGCCTATGAATGCTGTAGGCCTATGAATGCCGTAGGACATGCCTTTGAATGCTGTAGGACACACACGCTTATGAATGCCGTAGGACACGCCTATGAATGCCGTAGGACACACACGCCTATGAATGCCGTTGGCCTATGAATGCCGTAGGACACACACCTATGAATGCCGTAGGACACACTCGCCTACCCCGTGACGAGCCGGAGCGGCAACAAAGCCACCCATCATCCACCACTCGCTTGCGCCCCAACCAACGACTTCTACAGCCACACACTGCCGCTAATCGGCTCAGTTTTTGCTACTACCACTCCAGATTCAGGGCACCCTATTTAACATGTACAGTATGTCAGTTTTAGAGGGGGAGCCATGTACCAACCGTGTGTCATACGATCGTACATAGTTCATTTTGTGTATATATTATGCTTGTATCTTCGCTCTTCCCTCGCACTAAAAAGAACCAGAATAAACATGTCTGCTTTTCTCCTCTGTAACAGTGTCTGTTTTTTAACATGAAATTTCTTATTGCTTTGAGCTTTTGTATACAAAGGAGAGTGTTCTATAATAAATTAACTCAGTTGCTTTCATACTGTCTTTGAGTCACAACCTTCTCTCGGCTCATCACAACTAATTCATCGTGAGATGATATTTTATAATAAATTTAAGTATATTTTGACAATGAAATGAATATGCCCTGAAGAAGAATTAAAATTTAATTTGCATTGTACAAACTTGCTGATTCCTTACTTTGAGAAGAATATACTGAGAATTGTAGCATGAAAAATTATCTCTATTGTGATATTTAAGATATCTGGTTAATAAGGGTCCTATTAGCCTGCTATGAGCTAATTTGAAACAACATTGCTAATGTCTAAGTAATCATTGACAGAAAAAGTAAAAGGGTTAGTGAAGATTGGCAATTTATTATTATTATTATTATTATTATTATTATTATTATTATTATTAGCCAAGCTGCAACCCTAGTTGGAGAAGTCAGATGCTATAAGCCTAAGGGCTCCAACAGGGAAAAATAGCCCAGTGAGGAAAGGAAATGAATAAACGATGTAAGAAGTAATGAAAAATTAAAATAAAGTATTGAAAAAAAAAAAACATTAACAACATTAAAACCAATAATTAACATATAGACTATAAAAAGACTTATTTCAGCCTGTTCAATATAGAAAACATTTGCTGCAAGTTTTAACTTTTGCAGTCCTACTGATTCAACTACCCGATTAGGAAGATCTTTCTACCACTTGGTCATAGCTGGAATAACACTTTTGAAATACTGTGTAGTATTAAGCCTCATGATGGAGAAGGACTGACTATTAGAGTTAACTGCATTCCTGGTATTACGAACAGGGTGGAACTGTGCAGGAAGATCTGAATGTAAAGGATGGTAAGAATTGTGAAAAACTTATGCAACATGCATAATAAACTAATTTAACGATGGTGTCAACGATTAATATTTAGATCAGGAATAAGAAATTTAATAGACCGTATGGTTCTGTCGGACAATTTAAGATGAGAATCAGCAGCTGAAGACCAGACAGGAGACAATACTTTAAACAAGGTAGAAAGAAAGAATTGAAACACTTCTTCAGAATAGATTGATCACCGAAATTCTTAAAAGATTTTCACAATAAGCCAATATTTTGTGCAATTGAAGAAGATACAGACCTAATGTGTTTCTCAAAAGTAAATTTGCCGTCGAGAATCACACCTAAAATTTTAAAAGAGTTATATAAGGTTAAGGAAGCATTATCAATGCTGAGATCCGGATGTTCAGGGGCCACTGTCCTTGACCTACTTACAATCATACTTTGAGTTGTGTTAGGATTCAACTTCATACCCCATAATTTGCACCATGCACTAATTTTAGCTAGATCTCTATTAAGGGATTCAGCAACCCCAGATCTACATTCAGGAGATGAAATTAATGCAGAGAGAGTAGCATCATCTGCATATGCAACAACCTTGTTTTCTAGGCCAAACCATATGTCATGAAAAGTAATCGGCCAAGAACACTACCCTGTGGAACATCAGATATCACATTCTTATTCTCACTATGGTGCCCATCAAACATCAACTCTTCGAGATCTATTACTTAAAAATTCAATAATTATGCTAAGAAACGACCCACCCACTACCAACTGTTTGAGTTTGAAAAGAAAAGGGCCTCATGATTATCACGGTCAAAGGCAGCACTAAAATCAAGGCCAATCATATGAGCTTCCTGACCACAATCAAAGGATTTCTGTATAGCATTGGAGGTTGTAGATTGTATATCATATCAATAAAAAGACTCGAGGAAAAGGAAATAATGATAAAAGATATATATCAGTATAAAACATTGAAATTCTTCATCTTACAGGGTATGTTTGGGAATTCAACCAAACTTTATTAAACAGATATAGAGTTTATATACAAGGACGTGCAAGCAAGAACGTAAAAAGATTAATTATGAGCTAGCATGCTTCCATAGGTTGGTCTACTAACAGTGCAAGGTAGAGGAAGTGATAAGATAAAAAAACAAAACCATTACAGTATAAAAGCATTTATGAAACACGTGCAATGCATGGCTTGTTCCCTTAAAAATTACATACATGTGAAATAGGAGGGGCAAACTTTAGGCAGGAGATATGCAGGTTTCAGGCAATAAATGGAAATCCAGTCTTCTTTGCCACAAATGTTAATTAAGTAAGCCTTCGGTGTACGACGGATCACAAGATAAGTGCCCATATAGGGGGCATTAGCATTGGCTTGCTAGTGTTGTTGCGCAGTAAATCGTACGTTGCTAAGTGAGGATCTGTCGGTATGTGTTGCTTTGCTGGGGTCCTTCAAATCTGGCGGTAAGGGGAAAATATTCCCACGACATGACATAGGCGCTGGAGATTATCAAAGGAAAGTTGTACAAGAAAAAAATGGGCAGGGACAACCAACAGGTCACCATGCACCATTTCAGCTGCCAAGACATCCAGGTCGTCTTTAGGAGAGGTTCTTGGTATGAGGAGGACCCAAGGAAGGTGAGTAAATCAGTTGGAGTCATCAAAGCAGGACATCAAAGCTGCTATAAGGGTGCTATGAAAACCTTCAACCATTCCTTTGGCTGCAGCATTGTAGGCAGTTGTCTGATGTAGGGTGATGTTCAGGAGATTCGCCAATGACGTCCACAATTGACAGGTGAGAATGGTACCCCTGTCAGAAGAAGTAGGCTCTGGGTTACCGAATCTCACTATCCACCCTGAGAGTTAGGCAGATGTACATGAGGCAGATGTTGTAGTTTCCATGGGAATAGCTTCAGGCTAACGAGTGGAGTGGTCTATGACAATAAACAGGTAACAATATCCTTGTGATGTAGGTAGAGGACCTACTACATTGACGTGAATGTGGGTAAAACAACGTTGAGGTTGAAGAAAGGTGCCCTCTCCTGAATCTTAGTGTCAATTCCCTTTTAAGGTTTGGCATGAAGTAGAGATTCAGACCCAATCTTTAATATCCTTAGTAATGCTCTGCGAAACGAACTTCATCTTCAGTAGCTGTGCAGTAAAATGAGGAAAGGTATGAGAAAGGCCATGAATGCAATTAAACCACTGTCAGCACATGGGAGCATGTAACAATGGCCATGGTCTACCAGTACTGACGTCACAGAAGAGGGTGACAATGGAGTCATAGAGGGCAACGTCTTCCCAATGGAGGGATATGCAGGATGTCCTACATGCTTGGTATTATGGATATTTTTGCTGGGCTTCTGCCAAGGTGTTGTAATCCAATTCCAGGTAAATGGCAACCAATGTGTTTCTTGACAGGGCATCGGCAACGAGATTCTTTTTCCCAGGGACATGTTGAAGGGTGCAATTGTATTCAGCAGAGAGATGTTGTCATTCATGGCATCGGACTGTCGAGTGAAGGGGTGCACCAAAGGCATATGGTCCTTTTGAATGATGGAAGAAGTACTTTCTAAGAAGTAGTAAAATTAGCAGACAGTCAAGTGTACCGCCATTAATTTGCAGTCAAAGGTAGCATAGCTGGATTCCCAATTAGACAGTTTTCTACAGAAGGCTTATGGGTGGGGTGAGCCATTGACCACCTGCTTGAGTAATGCACCAATAGCGACGTCACTGGCATCGGTGCAGAGAAGGATAAGTGCATGTGGCACAGGGGGAATGGTAGAGGGGGGAGCAAGAATGGCGGTAATGGTTGGTGGGAACCAGTGATAATAATTCATCATTCACAAAAATTCTTGAAGTACTTTGATGGCAAAGACGTGGGGAAGTTCTGAACAGCTGCTACCTTCTCAGGGAGGGGGTGGACTCCTTCAGGAGTGATGAGGTGCCCTAAGAATGCTACTTCATTGATGCCAAAGGTAAACTTAATGTACCGGACTACAAGGCCATTATGTTGTAGGTAGTCGAGCACAATGCATAGGTCATGGAGCCATTCCTCTTTGGAGGAAGAGAACACATGTATGTTGTCCCTGTAACATACAAAGAAGGGGAGTTCCCCTATGATGCCATTTATGAGACGTTGAAAAATGGCCGCAGCATTATGAAGGCCAAAACAGAAGTAATTTAAGGCATATGTATCGAAGGGTGTGGTATGGGTTTTCTTGTGTATGTCTTTTGGGTTCATGGGCACCTGATAATACCCCTTTGGGAGGTCAAGTGTGAAGAAAACCTTCACTTTGTGCAAGTAGAAGGTCACATCAGCGATGTTTGGGAGGGGGTAGTGATCCAGTTCTGTCTCCATGTTCAAACACCTTTAATCCCCACAAGGACACTGGGGGCCATCTTTCTTCAGAACGATGTATAAGGGTGACGACCATGTGCTTGAGGCCTTTTGCCAAAAGTCCATTTCCTTGATTTTAACGAACATATGTTGGGCAGCTGCCAAGTGATCTAGTGCCAGACAACTAAATCTGGCAAACACTGGGGGCCCCATCATTTTGATAGGTAAATACTGTGTTTGGCGTGAACCATGGGAATTTGACAAAGTTCTGAACGGAAGACTTCCAGGTACGACATGAGGAGGTAGGTGTAGGCATCCGCAGATGCGCTGATGTGTAGAACATGGTTGAAGAGGTGTTGATGAGAGAATCCGCATTGACTAACTGTGGGTGCACAACATAAACCAAAAAGTGGAAATGGGATAGAGAGGAATTCAACACCAAGGATTGGCAATATGATGTCAGCGATGAGAAACAACCATTAGTATTTGGTACCTCCAAATGTGAGAGCTTGAAACCCGTCAGTGGGGATTGCGTATCCATTGACAGCTACCAGGCAGACGCCAGCAGGCTTATATGGACTTCATTATATCCTGGAGTCTGGTCTTAGTAGATGAGAATGGCAAGCACCTGTGTCTACCTAAAATCACACGCACATACCTGCATCATGTAAAAAGAAAAGATTAGAGACAGAGGAAGCCACTGCCACAAGCGATAGCCTACTTACACGTTCTGGGCCACAGACATTTCTTAGCTGCAGTTCCGAATCTGGAGTGGTAGTAGCATAACTGCGGTCGATGGGCATCAGTAAGTGGCTGTTAAGGTCATTGGTTGGGGCGTAAGATAGTGGTGGCATATGTGGGTGGTGGGCGGCTTTATTGCCGCTCCAGCACATTGCAGGATTGGCACCTGTGTCCTACTACATTCATGCCAGCTTCAGTCAATGTCGAATAGTTGTCCTACCGCATTCATTCCCGCTTCGGTCGATGTTGAATAATTGTCCTCTTCATCAGGAGAGGAGGCACTGATGGAGGTCTTGAAGGTGGTGAAGTGGCTGTCCATAAGGGCATCGGCATTGGTCATCAGTTCCTTCATAGGCAAGTTATTGACATACGGAATGGCAGTGCGAAAAAGTTCGGGTAGGTGTCATATCCAAAGGGTACGAAGTAGGTTCACCCGCTGAAGAGAGCCATCTGCGGCAGGTGGCAGGCGAGCGATCCTGGTCATTTCCCCGAAAGTAAGCAACGTTTGTTGAGAGAGCTGAAAAAGTTGGGTTATACGTCCAGCTGGCGATGGTGAGTACTGTTCCAGGATTTAGGTTTTGAGGGTGTTGTATGCTTTTATGGTGTCCACTTGGTTGCAAAGCCCATCTGAGATTTCAGGAAAAGTGTCCTCGGGGATTACAGGGAGAACATAATCTGCTCTGGTGTTTGAGCAAGTCATGCCCTTAATGGGAAACTGGACCTCAACGCGCTGAAACCAAGCAAATGCCTCTGTACTGGTAAAGTGGCGTTGATAGCAGAGTCAGGGTCGGAGAACAGCATCAAAAAAGAGTAAGATACAGCAGTGATGAGGAAGGCAGGAGGGAGCTGGACAGTACGATGGTCACCAATTTTGCGAGTGAGCTGCAAGGGGATAACTGAGAGGCGAGGTGAATGCGACTAGACATCAAGTTTATATACAAGGACTTATGAGCAAGAACATCACAAAAATATAAACAAGATTAAACATGTGCTAGCATGCTTATACAGGTTGGTCTATTAACAGTGTAAGGAAGAGAGAGTGATAAGATAAAAGAAACAAAACCATTACAGTGTACAAGCATGTAAGAAACGCACGGTACAGGTGAGACAAGCGTTCTAAAGACTAAGGAATGCTCGATTGGCAGCATTGGTACCCAAAAGCAACAACTTCCTCCATTCACATCAATTAAGAGAATATGACAAGTATGACAAGCGTGCTTCCTTCAGCGAGTCATAAGCGATGGTACCCAATGGGCAAGTAGAAAGACTACAAGACCAGAAAGGCATAAAAGCCTAATATGATAGGAAATAACTGTAAGGGTTAATTCAAGAGATTTAAATGGAATTCAAGTACTGGTCTACATTGAAATGAATCATATTGAAGGGGGAGGCATAAATGTGGGCAATCGCTCAGATGTGGTGATAATGAAACGGGTATTATTATATAATATAGTATCTTAGGAGCTAAGAATCGTGAGTATATTAAATTTTCTTAGTGTGTATATATATATATATATATATATATATATATATATATATATATATATATATATGTGTATATATATATATATATATATATATATATATATATATATAAATATATATATATATATATATATATATATATATATATATATATATATATATATATATATATATATATATATATATATATATATATATATATATATATATACAGTAGTTTATATATATATATATATTTATATATATACAGTAGTTTGAACGATCATAGACAAAGTCAATTACGATAAAAACATTTCTAAACGAACAATTCATGATTTATAATATTCCTCATCTGTTTCTAAGACATAGTTAAATTATTCCCCTTGAACTGTCTTAACACATCACCTAATTATAAAGATTTTATTTGTAAAGTTCAAAGTTAATTGCAAAATTTTGAATCCTGTGTTAGTTTTAAACATCCTGAAAGACCAAGAGTTATGTTTCTCTCTTTTATGAAGATCTAATCAGTTCTGCTATTCTCTAGGTAACCTTTCCTCTTTTTATTTGGAAATTATTACCTTGAGCTATTCATGTAATCTTATTACAAACAGAAATAAGGTCCACTCAAACATTTTATACTCTCTTGTCTCAGATTAAAATGCATTTTATAGGCAAGGGAATCTGTATTTATTACTACATTCATGAATTCTTAAACTATAATCTATTGAGTCATTAACCACACATCATCTCTGAATACAATCCTTACCTTGCGAATGCCTACTCAGCCTTAAAAATGCCAGCTGCCATGACTCTCAATTCCCACCCGAGGTATTTGTTAACTACCCTGTATGACGCAGAGAGAGAGAGAGAGAGAGAGAGAGAGAGAGAGAGAGAGAGAGAGAGAGAGAGAGATATTAAAAAATTCAGCTATTTAAGGGCCGACCGGAATTTATAATCGTTCAAGCCTGGATCAAAATTAGAATAAATCTAAGCAAACTCTCTCTCTCTCTCTCTCTCTCTCTCTCTCTCTCTCTCTCTCTCTCTCTCTCTCTCTCTCTCAAAATTAGTCTCATGAAATAATCTCATATATAAAAAGGAGCAAAGTATTTTGCAAAACTTTCACTCCAAAGGTTATAAACATCCTTTAGAAATAATGTATCGCAAATTATTACCATTTTCGTTTTAAAAAAAAAAAAAAAAGAGAAATCAAAGAAGCATCTTAAGCGTAATAAAACCATTAGAACCAACATAAGACACTAGGGATATTTCATTTACAACTTGAAAAGAAAAGAACATAAGCGTAAGAGGGAGGCGGCGGAAAGAGACTGTGTTAGGCCTCTTTGAGTAAGCCTTAAAGCATATCCGCAGAGCGCAGGCTCGAATGCAGCAGACTGCGCCTTTGATGTTTTGAAAGAATTTGCCAGTTGATGGTTACTGATGAGAGAAAGATGGTGTCTCTTTATCTTCCCTTTCCTTAAAGGCATTCTAACTTTTTTTCCTTTAATCAACGGAGAATGATTTTTGAGGCCAATAGCATGGATGCTTTCGATAACAATCAACTTTAATTGGTCAGTCATCTTTTTCACAATCTACTCCTGTCATGGGAAATCCTTCGGCATTTCATGAAGATAGACCCATTCTACCAATAGTCTTTAGACTTGCAAGAGGACGTAGTGACACGAATACGAAGCAGAGGGTGTTTCCAGACCCCTTCTTCGTAGCATCGGCTGACTGTCGTTATGGTAACCATCCTCCGATCAATTCGACCCTCTCACCCTCGCTCAATCCCTCCCCATCCTCCCATACCTAGCCTTCTCTCACTCACTCTTTATCTCTTTCCCCCATCCTACCCTGCCCAACAACAGCCCCCCCCCCCCCTTCCCCTCTCTCTCTCTCTCTCTCTCTCTCTCTCTCTCTCTCTCTCTCTGCTGACACGTGCAAAGGCCAGTTACTAGCTAAGTAATATGCACGTGTTCACTCAGTATTTGCTAACTCGTGTTGATGAATCTCCAACAGACATTTAAGTGCGTACCCTCGTGTATCTAAGCTCTTTATCCTCTCGCTGTCAGCAACCTATAGCATTCATTCCACAGCTGTTTTATTTTTTTTTCACAAACGACGTTTCGCCGCCATTTGCCTTCTCTTATCTTGTAGTGTTTATCCTGCAGACGTTTCACAGTTTGTATATTTTTTCCATAATATATGATTTTTCCTTAATTACAGTGGTACTCAGCATATAAGCGAAGAATAAATTAGGGTTGCTAGATCATAAATACTTTTGCAAATACCTAATACCTGTGATCGTAGTTGAAATAGAAAACAAAAATAGAGGAGTTGAAAAAAGGGCAGTATACCGTCATGCAGGCTGATAGATTTTCAAAGATTAGAATTACAATTCTAAATTATTATTAGATTTAAAAGCCAATAGATGTGCTGCCCATGATATAAATTATTTTTAAATAAGAGCGACCGAACATTTTTTTTTTAATTTTGTAGACTTCATGAATAATAATTTTCAAAAAAATTATAGCAAACTTGCTGAAATTATTTTGCATGTAAGATTTTTTTGTTTTAGTTAGTCGAGAGCATCTTAATGTAAGTCATGCAGAGCTGCATGAGAAAAGCAAAATCTAAAGTAAATTAACTGAAGTGAAATTCCCTCCCGATTTAAGCCACTGCATAGAACGTCCGGATCATTGTTTCATTTGTTCATTATTCTTTTTTCACAAATATCTGATGTTTATCCACTTCTGTTCTGTAAAGGGGGGAAGCAAAATGTAGGTTTAGCAATATCACCAGGTAGCGTTATGAACTGCTTGAATGTTCATGAATATAATCCCTAGACTCCCATGGGAATCAAGATGTCTAGGGAGTCGAAGGCCTGACTCCACCTGGACTTGAGTCGCCACTGGAGAGATCGAATCCTGAGGCGACCATTGGGAACTAGATGAGCCAGATATGAAAGGTGCCCGAGGAGACGTAGCCACGTTTAGACTGGAAGTCCTTCTCGTCTGAGAAAGGGTCTTGCAACTTTTCTCAGCCTCATTATCCTGTTGTTTGATGGGAAAGCTTTGTGGAGATTTGTTTGTATTATTATGCCTAGGTATACTAGTCTCTGTGTAGGAAGCAGGGAAAACTTTTCGAGGTTTACTAAAATCCCCAGTTCTTGGCAAAGACTTAGAGGTTTGTCTCAGTGTTGAAGAAGGGTTGACACCAAGTCCTCTAGGATCAGCCAGTCGTCCAGATAATGGAGGAGACGGATACCAATCCTGTGTGCCCACAATGACACTAGGGCAAACACTTTGGTGAAGACCTGAGGTACTGTGGAAAGACGGAAGCACAGCACCTTGAATTGGTATTTCCTGTTGTCTAGGCTGAATCTTAAGTACTTCCTTGAAGATGGATGGATTGGGATTTGGAAGTACGGGTCCTTTCGGTCCAGAGTGCACATGAAGTCCTGAGGTTTTACCCCATGTCTGACCGTGTCTGCCGTCTCCATGCTGAATGGAATTTGCTTGACAAACTTGTTCAGAGATGAGAGGTCGATGACTGGTCTCCAGTCTCCAGACTACTTTTTCACAAGAAAGAGACGACTGAAGAAGCCTGGAGACCTGTCTTCACCAGAGTCTGGACCTTTGATCTGAGGGCTAGCCCCGGCAATGGATTCCTGATCAGGGGAGGGAGAGATGTTGTGAACGGGACACAATACCCTGAACGAATCACGGGGATTGTCCAGGGTTCGGCCCCGAGTTGCTTCCACCTGTCCCAGCAACTTTGTAGGCATCCCCCGACTGGTGGACAAGCGGGGGAGTCCCTATCCTAGCATTTGTGGCCTTGGCTGCTCCCTCAAGAATGTGTTCCTCCCCTGGAGGACTTTGTGCCTTTCCTTTCCTTGGACGGGAAGGGCTTTTTAGAAACCACTGGCTTCGCTGCTGTCTTATTCATTGAGGTCTTGGTTGAACGGGATTGCTGAGAAGCTGGTGGTTTATAGGGCTTGGATGTCAAAGTGCTATGCAGGGGGGAGACTTGGTAAGACTTCCTCCATCTCCCAGCAGCAAGTTCCACATCTTTTGATCAAGCCCCATAGTAGCCTGCATGGCATACTATGTGACTTTTTCCTGGTTGAGGATCTCAGATGCCGAGAAAGAGACCTGACGGATGGAGATCCTCTCAAGAGAGACCCCTTGGTGAGCTCTTCCAGGGAGTGGTGGCATGGAAGGGCTGGACAAGGCTCATCCAAGACCTCAAAGTATCTCCTCTGCTAGATGCGAGGAGATGGTAGGAGCTTGGCAGTAGAGCTGGAACATTGAGAGGAGGGGAGATCATAGAGCTGTTGGGCAATCTTTGCCCGGGCACTCTTTAGCCCTTGAGACCATGGCAAAGCTGTACTGGTCTTTGAGGGCTTCTGAGAGCCAACGACATGATCTAAGACTGTGCCTTTGCTCTCTCGTGGGGGAATATTTACGTGTTTTTCATATTCAAATAAGCCATATATATTTTGATATATTAATGTCTGGATTCTCTTAACGACCTCGGGATCAGAGCCCCAGGCGAAATCACACAAAGACAAGAACTTGGCTCCGGCCGGGAATCGAACCCTGGTCGGCAAGCTTATATAGACAGTGACTAACCCATTCGGCCACGAAGAAAGATAAAAGTCAATGACAATTCTACTGTACTTATACCTGTCGAATTCAGGTATTTTGTACTTAGAATTGAAATCAACCCATCTTCACCATCGTAGCTAATTGGTAGTTTGTTACTTGGCATTCAATTAATGATAAATTTTGCACATTTTTACGTGTTTTTCATATTCAAATAAGCCCTATATATTTTGATATATTAATGTCTGGATTCTCTTAACGACCTCGGGATCAGTGCCCCAGGCGAAATCACACAAAGACAAGAGCTTGGCTCCGGCCGGGAATCAAACCCTGGTCGGTGAGCTTATATAGACAGTGACTAACCCATTTGGCCACGAAGAAAGATAAAAGTCAATGACAATTCTACTGTACTTATACCTGTCGAATTCAGGTATTTTGTACTTAGAATTGAAATCAACCCATCTTCACCATCATAGCTAATTGGTAGTTTGTTACTTGGCATTCAATTAATGATAAATTTTGCACATTTTTACGTGTTTTTCATATTCAAATAAGCCATATATATTTTGATATATTAATGTCTGGATTCTCAACGACCTCGGGATCAGAGCCCCAGGCGAAATCACACAAAGACAAGAGCTTGGCTCCGGCCGGGAATCGAACCCTGGTCGGCAAGCTTATATAGACAGTGACTAACCCATTCGGCCACGAAGAAAGATAAAAGTCAATGACAATTCTACTGTACTTATACCTGTCGAATTCAGGTATTTTGTACTTAGAATTGAAATCAACCCATCTTCACCATCGTAGCTAATTGGTAGTTTGTTACTTGGCATTCAATTAATGATAAATTTTGCACATTTTTACGTGTTTTTCATATTCAAATAAGCCATATATATTTTGATATATTAATGTCTGGATTCTCTTAACGACCTCGGGATCAGAGCCCCAGGCGAAATCACACAAAGACAAGAGCTTGGCTCCGGCCGGGAATCGAACCCTGGTCGGCAAGCTTATATAGACAGTGACTAACCCATTCGGCCACGAAGAAAGATAAAAGTCAATGACAATTCTATTGTACTTATACCTGTCGAATTCAGGTATTTTGTACTTAGAATTGAAATCAACCCATCTTCACCATCGTAGCTAATTGGTAGTTTGTTACTTGGCATTCAATTAATGATAAATTTTGCACATTTTTACGTGTTTTTCATATTCAAATAAGCCATATATATTTTGATATATTAATGTCTGGATTCTCTTAACGACCTCGGGATCAGAGCCCCAGGCGAAATCACACAAAGACAAGAGCTTGGCTCCGGCCGGGAATCGAACCCTGGTCGGCAAGCTTATATAGACAGTGACTAACCCATTTGGCCACGAAGAAAGATAAAAGTCAATGACAATTCTACTGTACTTATACCTGTCGAATTCAGGTATTTTGTACTTAGAATTGAAATCAACCCATCTTCACCATCGTAGCTAATTGGTAGTTTGTTACTTGGCATTCAATTAATGATAAATTTTGCACATTTTTACGTGTTTTTCATATTCAAATAAGCCCTATATATTTTGATATATTAATGTCTGGATTCTCTTAACGACCTCGGGATCAGTGCCCCAGGCGAAATCACACAAAGACAAGAGCTTGGCTCCGGCCGGGAATCAAACCCTGGTCGGTGAGCTTATATAGACAGTGACTAACCCATTTGGCCACGAAGAAAGATAAAAGTCAATGACAATTCTACTGTACTTATACCTGTCGAATTCAGGTATTTTGTACTTAGAATTGAAATCAACCCATCTTCACCATCATAGCTAATTGGTAGTTTGTTACTTGGCATTCAATTAATGATAAATTTTGCACATTTTTACGTGTTTTTCATATTCAAATAAGCCATATATATTTTGATATATTAATGTCTGGATTCTCAACGACCTCGGGATCAGAGCCCCAGGCGAAATCACACAAAGACAAGAGCTTGGCTCCGGCCGGGAATCGAACCCTGGTCGGCAAGCTTATATAGACAGTGACTAACCCATTCGGCCACGAAGAAAGATAAAAGTCAATGACAATTCTACTGTACTTATACCTGTCGAATTCAGGTATTTTGTACTTAGAATTGAAATCAACCCATCTTCACCATCGTAGCTAATTGGTAGTTTGTTACTTGGCATTCAATTAATGATAAATTTTGCACATTTTTACGTGTTTTTCATATTCAAATAAGCCATATATATTTTGATATATTAATGTCTGGATTCTCTTAACGACCTCGGGATCAGAGCCCCAGGCGAAATCACACAAAGACAAGAGCTTGGCTCCGGCCGGGAATCGAACCCTGGTCGGCAAGCTTATATAGACAGTGACTAACCCATTCGGCCACGAAGAAAGATAAAAGTCAATGACAATTCTATTGTACTTATACCTGTCGAATTCAGGTATTTTGTACTTAGAATTGAAATCAACCCATCTTCACCATCGTAGCTAATTGGTAGTTTGTTACTTGGCATTCAATTAATGATAAATTTTGCACATTTTTACGTGTTTTTCATATTCAAATAAGCCATATATATTTTGATATATTAATGTCTGGATTCTCTTAACGACCTCGGGATCAGAGCCCCAGGCGAAATCACACAAAGACAAGAGCTTGGCTCCGGCCGGGAATCGAACCCTGGTCGGCAAGCTTATATAGACAGTGACTAACCCATTCGGCCACGAAGAAAGATAAAAGTCAATGACAATTCTACTGTACTTATACCTGTCGAATTCAGGTATTTTGTACTTAGAATTGAAATCAACCTATCTTCACCATCGTAGCTAATTGGTAGTTTGTTACTTGGCATTCAATTAATGATAAATTTTGCACATTTTTACGTGTTTTTCATATTCAAATAAGCCATATATATTTTGATATATTAATGTCTGGATTCTCTTAACGACCTCGGGATCAGAGCCCCGGGCGAAATCACACAAAGACAAGAGCTTGGCTCCGGCCGGGAATCGAACCCTGGTCGGCAAGCTTATATAGACAGTGACTAACCCATTCGGCCACGAAGAAAGATAAAAGTCAATGACAATTCTACTGTACTTATACCTGTCGAATTCAGGTATTTTGTACTTAGAATTGAAATCAACCCATCTTCACCATCGTAGCTAATTGGTAGTTTGTTACTTGGCATTCAATTAATGATAAATTTTGCACA
Organism: Palaemon carinicauda; assembly: GCF_036898095.1. NCBI lineage: Eukaryota > Metazoa > Arthropoda > Malacostraca > Decapoda > Palaemonidae > Palaemon > Palaemon carinicauda. The sequence continues at coordinate 69,703,316 of NC_090732.1, forward strand.
TTTTTACGTGTTTTTCATATTCAAATAAGCCATATATATTTTGATATATTAATGTCTGGATTCTCTTAACGACCTCGGGATCAGAGCCCCAGGCGAAATCACACAAAGACAAGAGCTTGGCTCCGGCCGGGAATCGAACCCTGGTCGGCAAGCTTATATAGACAGTGACTAACCCATTCGGCCACGAAGAAAGATAAAAGTCAATGACAATTCTACTGTACTTATACCTGTCGAATTCAGGTATTTTGTACTTAGAATTGAAATCAACCCATCTTCACCATCGTAGCTAATTGGTAGTTTGTTACTTGGCATTCAATTAATGATAAATTTTGCACATTTTTACGTGTTTTTCATATTCAAATAAGCCCTATATATTTTGATATATTAATGTCTGGATTCTCTTAACGACCTCGGGATCAGAGCCCCAGGCGAAATCACACAAAGACAAGAGCTTGGCTCCGGCCGGGAATCGAACCCTGGTCGGCAAGCTTATATAGACAGTGACTAACCCATTCGGCCACGAAGAAAGATAAAAGTCAATGACAATTCTACTGTACTTATACCTGTCGAATTCAGGTATTTTGTACTTAGAATTGAAATCAACCCATCTTCACCATCGTAGCTAATTGGTAGTTTGTTACTTGGCATTCAATTAATGATAAATTTTGCACATTTTTACGTGTTTTTCATATTCAAATAAGCCATATATATTTTGATATATTAATGTCTGGATTCTCTTAACGACCTCGGGATCAGAGCCCCAGGCGAAATCACACAAAGACAAGAGCTTGGCTCCGGCCGGGAATCGAACCCTGGTCGGCAAGCTTATATAGACAGTGACTAACCCATTCGGCCACGAAGAAAGATAAAAGTCAATGACAATTCTACTGTACTTATACCTGTCGAATTCAGGTATTTTGTACTTAGAATTGAAATCAACCCATCTTCACCATCGTAGCTAATTGGTAGTTTGTTACTTGGCATTCAATTAATGATAAATTTTGCACATTTTTACGTGTTTTTCATATTCAAATAAGCCATATATATTTTGATATATTAATGTCTGGATTCTCTTAACGACCTCGGGATCAGAGCCCCAGGCGAAATCACACAAAGACAAGAGCTTGGCTCCGGCCGGGAATCGAACCCTGGTCGGCAAGCTTATATAGACAGTGACTAACCCATTTGGCCACGAAGAAAGATAAAAGTCAATAACAATTCTACTGTACTTATACCTGTCGAATTCAGGTATTTTGTACTTAGAATTGAAATCAACCCATCTTCACCATCGTAGCTAATTGGTAGTTTGTTACTTGGCATTCAATTAATGATAAATTTTGCACATTTTTACGTGTTTTTCATATTCAAATAAGCCATATATATTTTGATATATTAATGTCTGGATTCTCTTAACGACCTCGGGATCAGAGCCCCAGGCGAAATCACACAAAGACAAGAGCTTGGCTCCGGCCGGGAATCGAACCCTGGTCGGCAAGCTTATATAGACAGTGACTAACCCATTCGGCCACGAAGAAAGATAAAAGTCAATGACAATTCTACTGTACTTATACCTGTCGAATTCAGGTATTTTGTACTTAGAATTGAAATCAACCCATCTTCACCATCGTAGCTAATTGGTAGTTTGTTACTTGGCATTCAATTAATGATAAATTTTGCACATTTTTACGTGTTTTTCATATTCAAATAAGCCATATATATTTTGATATATTAATGTCTGGATTCTCTTAACGACCTCAGGATCAGAGCCCCAGGCGAAATCACACAAAGACAAGAGCTTGGCTCCGGCCGGGAATCGAACCCTGGTCGGCAAGCTTATATAGACAGTGACTAACCCATTCGGCCACGAAGAAAGATAAAAGTCAATGACAATTCTACTGTACTTATACCTGTCGAATTCAGGTATTTTGTACTTAGAATTGAAATCAACCCATCTTCACCATCGTAGCTAATTGGTAGTTTGTTACTTGGCATTCAATTAATGATAAATTTTGCACATTTTTACGTGTTTTTCATATTCAAATAAGCCATATATATTTTGATATATTAATGTCTGGATTCTCTTAACGACCTCGGGATCAGAGCCCCAGGCGAAATCACACAAAGACAAGAGCTTGGCTCCGGCCGGGAATCGAACCCTGGTCGGCAAGCTTATATAGACAGTGACTAACCCATTCGGCCACGAAGAAAGATAAAAGTCAATGACAATTCTACTGTACTTATACCTGTCGAATTCAGGTATTTTGTACTTAGAATTGAAATCAACCCATCTTCACCATCGTAGCTAATTGGTAGTTTGTTACTTGGCATTCAATTAATGATAAATTTTGTACAAAATACCTGAATTCGACAGGTATAAGTACAGTAGAATTGTCATTGACTTTTATCTTTCTTCGTGGCCGAATGGGTTAGTCACTGTCTATATAAGCTTGCCGACCAGGGTTCGATTCCCGGCCGGAGCCAAGCTCTTGTCTTTGTGTGATTTCGCCTGGGGCTTTGATCCCGAGGTCGTTAAGAGAATCCAGACATTAATATATCAAAATATATATGGCTTATTTGAATATGAAAAACACGTAAAAATGTGCAAAATTTATCATTAATTGAATGCCAAGTAACAAACTACCAATTAGCTACGATGGTGAAGATGGGTTGATTTCAATTCTAAGTACAAAATACCTGAATTCGACAGGTATAAGTACAGTAGAATTGTCCTGAATTCGACAGGTATAAGTACAGTAGAATTGTCATTGACTTTTATCTTTCTTCGTGGCCGAATGGGTTAGTCACTGTCTATATAAGCTTGCCGACCAGGGTTCGATTCCCGGCCGGAGCCAAGCTCTTGTCTTTGTGTGATTTCGCCTGGGGCTCTGATCCCGAGGTCGTTAAGAGAATCCAGACATTAATATATCAAAATATATATGGCTTATTTGAATATGAAAAACACGTAAAAATGTGCAAAATTTATCATTAATTGAATGCCAAGTAACAAACTAACAATTAGCTACGATGGTGAAGATGGGTTGATTTCAATTCTAAGTACAAAATACCTGAATTCGACAGGTATAAGTACAGTAGAATTGTCATTGACTTTTATCTTTCTTCGTGGCCGAATGGGTTAGTCACTGTCTATATAAGCTTGCCGACCAGGGTTCGATTCCCGGCCGGAGCCAAGCTCTTGTCTTTGTGTGATTTCGCCTGGGGCTCTGATCCCGAGGTCGTTAAGAGAATCCAGACATTAATATATCAAAATATATATGGCTTATTTGAATATATATATATATATATACAGTATATATATATATATATATATATATATATATATATATATATCTATATTTCATATATATATATATATATATATATATATATATATATATATGTATATACATATATATATTTATTTATTTATTTATTTATATATACCAGCCACTTTTCTTAGCTTGTGTATCCATTGTCATCTCTTCCTTCCTTTCCTTCGTTCTGCTATTATTTTGGTCCATATATCGTCTGTCCTTCTTATTATATATCTTGCAAACGTCCATTTCTTTTTCGTATGTCGGGATATCCTCTACTATAGTTTGCTCTTCACACCCATGTAGCTCTTTTTCTATCTCTCGGTGTTAATCTGATCGTTATTCTTTCCATAGCTCTTTGGGTTGTAACTAGCTTATATTATAAGGCTTTAAGTTTTTATGTATAAGTCGATACTGATAGGTCCATGTTATTAAATACTTTTCTTTTAAGAGAAAGAGGCATTTTAATTTTCATAATCTCATTATGTTTACCAAAAGCTCTCCATCCTATGCTTAACCTTCTTTCAATTACGGACTCATGTCCTAGAAATACCCTTATTATCTGCCCCAAGTACATAAATTTTTTTGCAATCGTCTGACATTCATCTTCATCCCTTATTAGTTGTCTCTGTACATTTTCATTGAACATTATCTTAGTTTTGCTTATAATAATTTTCAATCCTACACTTCTGATTTCTATATTCAAATCTTTTATCATCTTTTGTAATTCCTTCCATGATTTACTAAATGGAACTATGTCATCTGCAATTGTTAAGGTATTCCTTATTAATGCTAATTCCTACAATTTCCTAATCTAAATTCTTTAAACTTCTTTTAGGCATACTATGAATAATTTAGGAGAGACAGGGTCTCCTTATCTAACTCCTTTTCTCAATTGGAATTCTCTCGCTAAATATATGTATTTTTAGGATTGCTGTAGTATCCATATGGATATTTTCAAGTGTTGTAACATAAGTATTATCTATTCCTCATCTTTGAAGGGCTTTCATTAGTGCTTATGTTTTGACAGGATTAAAAGCTTTCTCATAGTCTATGAATGCCATGCATAGTGGTTTGTCAAATTCAGTTGATTTTTCAATAACAGGTTAACTACATGGACATCAGTTGTTGAATATCCACTTCTAAAACCTGCCTGATTGAAATCTTGCTTTCATCCCATTTTGTCTAATATGACCTAAATATTTCATATATTACTGGGAGTAAACTTATTGGGATGTAATTTTTCAGATCTTGTGTGTCCCTCTTTTTGTGAATAATAAATATCTACCAAGCTGAATGTAATGAGCATTTTTGCAAACATTTTGTGTAAAGTTCAGCGAGATACTATGTAATATCCTCCGTCTAATACTAACTCATTTCTTAGGCCATCTTCTCCCTTTCCTCTTTTCATGCCTTTTAATGCTTGCTTTACTTCTATTGTTATTTTTGTTAACTGCTCTGATGTTTAATTGTTTTTATTGGCAAAGTTATTTCTTATATAACTATTGTATAGCTTTTTATAGGAATCCCTTGCAATTTTTATCATTCCGTCTCTTCTTTTAGTATATCCATTTTCATCCGTTAAAGCAAATATCTGTTGGCACCCTGTTCCAAGTCTTTTTTTCATTACCTTGATGCTTCTTCCTTTCTTTAGTGTGTTCTCAAATTTGGCCTGATTGTGTTCACGAAAGTCTTGAAATTTTAGTTTATTTATTGTTGTGGATAATTCTGCTAATATAATATATTTTTTTTAGAATTTTGGTATTTTCTGATAGTTTTTTTTTTATCTTATTCAGAAACCTTTACAGTTATCGCTTATGCTGCTTCCAATACCAATTTGGTTAAATTGCTATTTATTTTATTTTTAGCATTTATTGAAGTAGCTAGGAATACCTATTTTGAATTGCTGAACTAAATATACTTTTATTTTCTTATTACAGAAGTGTTAACTTTCTTTCTTATAATGAGTTTTTCCTTTCATTCCATAGATATTGAGACATTTGGCTTGATTTTTCACTTCAAAGATCGTTTTAGTCCTTTTATGTCCTCTGGAATAGTATATAAATATATTTGCTCAAATTATATCTCTGGAACCTACGTAAAATCTACCAAGAGGTTGTTGAAGGTCAGAGTTTATTACGATAGAGGTGTAATCTTTCGAACAGGTTGCAGAATATCCACCCGTGGACATTGAAATATTCGTAATCACGCTAAAATAGGCAAAATATTGACAGTAAAGATTTCAGTATTATAGGTCAAGTGTCAAATCACAATTATTTACCTATCCTTGAGTCAATATTGATCAAAGTACTAGTTCCGTTGTTAAATACCATGCTTACTTCATTCAATTATGTTTGTCATAGCCTTCTTCGGTTTGTTTTGTTTCTCTGTTGGCATCTAAGTTTCTCATTACGTTTCTGCGATACCGGTTTAACTAATCTGTCTAATTAATATACACTTTACTTTTGATTTGCTTTTAATTTTTGTAATATTTTCAACCATTTTAAATGTGTTTCAATAATCATAACGGTTTATGAATTTTATGTAAATCTTCTATTTGTAGCACCGGAGAATGTGATTAAGAAAATCACGAAACATTAGGTAGTAACGTATTTTAGGAACCATTTGTATCCATATAACAGAATGTACGTATATATATATATATATATATATATATATATATATATATATATATATATATATATATATATATATATATATACATATATATATGTAAATATATATATGTATATATATACATATATATATGTAAATATATATATTTATTTATTTATCTATTTATATATATACACATATATATGCACATATATGTGTATAAATATCATATATATATATATATATATATATATATATATATATATATATATACATATATATATATATATATATATATATATATATATATATATATACAAATAAATATATATACATACATATATATATACATATATATATATATATTTATATATATATATATATATATATATATATATATATGTATATATATATATATATATATATATATATATATATATATATATGTATATGTATATGTATAAATATATATATATATATATATATATATATATATATATACATATATATATATATATATATATATATATATATATATATATATATATATATATATATATATACATATATACAGTATATATTATATATATGTATATATATATATATATATATATATATATATATATATATATATATATATATATGTATATATATATTTATATATATATATATATATATATATATATATATATATATATATATATATATGGATGAAAATCAACATAATATTGTATTCAAATAGAAATGAATTTCTACCTCATACTTGGGATCAAACCTTAGCTCCTTCAATTGAAAGGCCAGGTTGCTACCAACCATTGCATCAGAGGCTCAAAGAAGTCGGAACCTAACTGGTACATGCAGAAAGTTTTCCCCGACATCCCGGCCCACTAGGTGACACAATTGATAGGTTTTTTGTTGAAATTACCCATAATGAGTCAATAAGGATAAAAATCAACATAATATCGTGTTCAAATAGAAATAAGTTTCTGCCTCATACTTGGGATCGAACCCTATCCCCTTCAAATGAAAGCCCAGGTCGAAACCAACCAGGCCACCAGAGGCTCAGTAGAAGTCGAAACCTAACTGCTACCTGCAGTTCAGGATTTACCTGGCGAAACCTTAGTCTCTTACCTGCGAGCTTTCCCCGACTTCCCGGCCCAATAGGTGACACAATTGATAGCTTTTTTGTTAAAATTACCCCTAATGAGTCTATATGGATGAAAATCAACACAATATTGTGTTCAAATAAAAATAAATTTCTACCTCATACATTGGATCGAGCCTTAGCCCCTTCAAATGAAAGGCCAGGTTGCTACCAACCATATCACCAGAGGCTCAGAAGAAGTCAGAACCTAACTGCTACCTGCAGTTCAGGATTTACCTGGCGAAACATCAGTCTCTTACCTGCGAGTTTTCCCCGACTTTCGGGCACAGTAGGTGACACAATTGATAGCTTTTTTGTTGAAATTACCCCTAATGAGTCAATATGGAAGAAAATCAACACAATATTTGGTTCAAATAAAAAAAAATTTCTACCTCATACATTGGATCGAACCTTAGGCCCTTCAAATGAAAGGCCAGACTGCTACCAAAAATCCCAACAGAGGCTCAGAGAAAGTCAGAACCTAACTGCTACCTGCAGTTTAGTATTTACCTCGCGAAACATCAGTCTCTTACCTGAGAGTTTTCCCCAACTTCCCGGCCCACTAGGTGACACAATTGATAACTTTTTTGTTTGATTATGAGGGGCTTTATACACCTATACAGAAGATTCACCAGTATGATGTTGAATATACACACGATGCACCATTCATACCATTCACGGATGCAATACATTTAGAATGTTTAAAGGTTTAAAGATCATTCATGAGCAGCAAAGACAAGGGATAGGCCAGTGTCTTAGACTGATCATGCATTCATATGATCAGTGCCTAAGCCTCCTTTCCACTCAAGCTTTGACCTGGGAGGGCTAGATAATGGCTGTTGATAACTCAGCAGGTAGAAATATAGGCTTTAAAACGTAACCCACATCCCTAACTCTCTGAACGGTGAGTTTGTAACCACTAGTGTAAGCCTCTTCGATCTACTGGACATCTTTCCATCTGAGGGATGTGCAGGATGTCCTACATGCTTCGTGCTCTGGATCCTTTCATTAGGCTTCTGCTAAGGCATTATAATCCAATCCCAGGTGAATGGCAGCCATGGGTTTCTTAACAGGGCATAGGCAATGGGATTAATTTTCCCGGGGACGTGTTGCAGGGTGCAATTTTATTCACCTACGGCAGAAAGATGTCGGCATTGACATGCAGACCAGACTTCTGACTGTCGAGTGAAGGCGTGCACCAGAGGCATGTGTTCCATGCGAATGACAAAGGGCGTACCTTCCAAGAAGTGGCAAAAGTGATGGACAGCCAAGTTCACCACCAGCAATTCGCGGTCAAATGTAGAATAGCCAGATTCCGCCTTGGACAGTTTTTCACTGGAGAAGGCTAATGGTCGGGGCAAGACATTGACCACTTGCTCGAATACTGCAACAATAGCAACATCGTTGGCATTGGTGAAGAGAAGGAAAGGTGCATGTGGCATGAGAAAAGTGAGAGCAGCCGCAGCTGATAGGGCATTCTTTGCGTTTCAGAGGTCCGCTTCTTGGAGGGGACCCCACTTTAGATCTTTTGGCTTGCCCTTGAGGGAGGCATAGAAGAGGGCAAGAGTGGCGGTGATGGCTGGTATGAAATGTTGATGATAGGAGATCATGCCCAATAATTCTTACAGTGCTTTGACAGTTCAGGGTAAGGAGAAATTCTGAATGGCTGCTACATTGTCATGGAGGGGGTGGACTCCATTAGGAGTTATGTGGTGCCCTAAGAAGGATACTTCATTGGCGCCGAAGGTACACTTGTCGCACCGGGTAACAAGTCTGTTCTGTTATAGGAGGCCAAGCACTATGTGTAGGTGAAAGAGGTGTTCCTCTTTAGAGGAAGAGAACACAAATATGTTGTCCACGTAACAAATAGAGAAAGGGAGGTTCCATAAGATGCCATCCATGAGACATTGAAAAGTGGCCCCAGCATTACGAAGGTCAAAACAGTTATAATTGAAGGTGTATGTACCGAAGGGGTTTGTGATGGCAGTCTTGGGGATGTCTCATGGGTTCGTGGGCACTTAATAATACCCTCTCAGGAGGTCGAGCTTAGCGAAAACCGCTTTGTGCAAGTAGGAGATCGCGTTGGCGATATTTAGGAGCGGGTAGTGATCTGTTTCTATGCAGAGAGCCCTCTTTCTTCAGAACAATGTGTAAGGGTGACGACCATGGCCTTGAGCCCTTTTGGCAAAGGCCTATTTATTCCATTCTGGCGATTGCTTGTTTAGTGGTCGCTAAACCATCTAGTGCCAGACGCCTGAATCTGGTAAATACTGGAGGTACGGTCATCTTGATATGGTGATAGATACCGTGTTTGGTGGGAACCATGGGTTTCTGGCGAAGTTCTGGATGGAAAATATCTGGGTAAGACGGGAGGAGGTGGGCATAGGTGTTCATGGTTGTGCTGATGTGGGGAGCCATGTCTGAGGGGGCTATTTGGAGAGGTGTTGATGTGTAAGACTCAGCGTTGACTAGCCGTCAGTGAGCAATATCAACCAGGAGGGGACAATGGGAGAGGAAATCCTCGCCTAGTATTGGTAATATGATGTCAGCAATAAGAGACTTCCAGTGATATTTGGTGCTTCTAAACGATAATATGAGGTTCTCGTAGCTGTACATGGTTATCGGAGATCTGTTGGTAGCTACCAGGCAGATGTTGGCAGATTTAGACAGACTACGTTGTAGTGGTTTGGGGACTATGGCCAGATGTAGCATGCAGACTGCCTAGCGTCCGAATGCCAACCATAATCCAACGTTCACTACACAAAAAGATAAAATGGTGGAATACCTAGAAATCTAGGCAAAAGGTACACATTCAAGAGAACTCGGCACTGGGCATTGCTCCTCGATTTTTTATACTATTCTGTAATATACTACCAAGAGTACAGTCATCAGGTATACTCTTTCAATCAGAAAGGATGTCACCACATTATGGGCTATTTTCTACCCCTATCAAGTGAGGATTTCTTGTGGGGATCATTATCTCCACTATGCCCAACTTTGAGAGTATAATCATAATCATTTGAATTCTACACACATCCCTATCATTTTATGGGCGGAAGTTCAACAAATCATTAACTATTCTTTTTAGGTCGACCAGAACCAAGATGTCTGAAATACAGCAGGATCAGAGCAATGTTCCAATCATTACACTTCTACTTGACTCCCAACTGCGTGTAGGGTACTATGGCTATTACCTGTTAATGGAAGAAACTCAAGGGGAAGTGTCATTTTTGAACTATGATATTGAAATTTGCACAGAATATGCATATATATATACACAATACCTCAGCCAATTTTAGTCTCCCTAAGTTGAATAGTTTTTTTATTTTTGTTTTTTTTTCTTGTTTTTGTGGACTTTTCTTATTTTCAAAATCTATCTCCTCCCTTATTTATGAATCAATTTTAAAAATTTAAAAACTAACATAGTGCTTATAGTATATACAATACAAAAAAATGTGCATATTTTCAAATTTTCTTATAGTTTTTGTTCCATCTCGTAAAAAAGAAATGTAAAAAAAAAACATTCAATTTTTTTTCTAATCAATTTTTTTGGGGGAATAGGAAAAATCTAGTCATATTTTCTATTTCTACAATCATCCAGAATTATAATACTTTTTTAATTTTAAAAATTGGTCCATAAATAAGGAAGTAGTTAGCAATTTGATAACGAAAAATACTATTTTGAGAAATAACAGTTTACAGTTTTGATGTACTCACATTTGTTGGTAAAGCTGATCTGGAAAGCTTACAAGGCTCCTGGTCCCCTCTTTTATAAAAAGATATTATCCCCTCTTTTATACATGGTTATTTTTCTATTGTTGCATGGGGAGGGGGTTTCATAGTATGCCAGTCTACTCATTGTTGCCAGGTTTAGTATCCTAACTGGCTCCTGGCTGATATGTATCTCCTCTGCTTGCATATACTTTCGTTTTCTTTTTCGGTGGAGCAATAGATATGCTCTTTCTTTTTTCTTTTAGTGTGAGAGTTTTTAGACATTGCTTTGTTGCATCTTTCATTACTGGGATTAATGAGCCAGCAATGTATCCTACATTGTGCTCAATTTCTGCAATATGGTAGGCAAAAGTGGCAGTATCTTTTCCATGATATTTCACTTTTGGGCACTTGGCCCATACTTTACTGTTGAAAGCCTCGTTCATATTTTGGGTACGGCCCTTCCTGCATCTGCTCAAGATATCATCCGTTACAACTCTCTCAAAACACTGGCAAAATAACTAGGTCGCTGGATGCTAGGGCTGTCAGGTAGATTCTTGGGTTAGCATATGAATGCACAAAACTGCAATTTTTACCTACCAAAATACTCCAGATTGCTTTCATCTTTCGTCTGGCAACAGTACACACCTTGAGGCTAAAGGAGAGTGGTAAAACTAAAATTCGTGATCTTGACCCAAAAATTGAGTTTCTTCCCTTAAAAAGAACAATAACAGATTATGTCATTTCTTTGGGGGAGCTTGAGGCTTAAAAAAATACTATAACAATTAATAAGGCTGACAATTTTGAAAGTAATATGTATTTTTCATAACATACAAACAATTAGTAAAGATTTTTCACACAAACCCTTATTCATTGTAATTTCGTGTCCTGAAGAGTGGCCTTGGCAGAAGAGAGCAGCAAGCACTAGTGTCTATTAAAGTACTCATGTGAAAAGAAAAGGTTAGTGACAAGGGAGGCCACCGCCATAAGCCATGGCATACTTAAACGCTTTTTTGCCACTGACAACTATTCGCACATTTCTTTGCAGCAGGCCCGAATCTGGAGTGGTAGTAGCATAAGTGCAGCTGATGGGCATAAGTAGGTGGCTGTAGAGGTCGTTTGTTTGAGCGTGAACGAGTGCTGGGTGATGGGCAGCTGTGTGGCCGTTCCGGCATGTCACAGGTGGGGTGGGGTTGTCTATTGATGTTCAATAGTTGTCCTCTTTGTCAGGAGAGGTCTTGAAGGGTTGAAGCTGCTGTGCAAAAGGGCGTCAACTTTGGTCATCAGGTCCTTCATGGGCAAAATATCGACATCTAATATGGCACTGCGTACTGGTTTGGTTAAGCATTGTACCCAAAGGGCACGAAGTAGGTTCACCTCACAAGGGAGGCTGTCTGTGGTAGGTTGCAGACGAGTGATACTGGTCATTTCCCTGAGGGAATGTGAAGCCTCTTGGTCCCCCAACGGTACCTGAAAGAGCTGAAAAAGTTTGGCTATACGAGCGGCTGGTTAATGGTGCGTTCTGCTCCAGGAGTTATACTTTTTAGGGCGTCGTACGTTATTTGGGTGTCCCCTGCTCGCAAAGCCAAACGGAGATTTCCAGGAAAGTACCCTTGTGTATCACTACGTGAACATAGTCAGCTTTGGTGCTTAAATAAGGCCTTCCATCTCTGCCAGGTGTACGATATTTCGGAATGTAAGTGAAAAAATCGCTATTTAAATAAAAAAAAAATATACATACAAAGACAATGCTGTTAAACTCATTCATGCAGATGACGCAGTAAAGATGACGTCCTCATTTAAAGACCGCTTTATCTTCATTATTTGTGCAAATAATTGACCGAAACTTCTGGAGAGCATGTACGCTATATTTCTGCATACATAGAAACAATAAAAAAATTTGCAATTCTTAAAGTTGTGATGTCAAACACCATAGTGGGACCTTCCACTATGGTGTTTGACATCACAACTTTAAGAATTGCAAATCTTTTTATTGTTTCTATGTATGCAGAAATATAGCGTACATGCTCTCCAGAAGTTTCGGTCAATTATTTGCACAAATAATGAAGATAAAGCGGTCTTTAAATGAGGACGTCATCTTTACTGCGTCATCTGTATGAATGAGTTTAACAGCATTGTCTTTGTATGTATATTTTTTTTTATTTAAATAGCGATTTTTTCACTTACATTCCGAAATATCGTACACCTGGCAGAGATGGAAGGCATTGGTAGAGGGTAGGCGAACGCAAAGTACGATCTACACAAAGACAAGCCAGAGTTTCCAAAGACATTGAAGTTACGTTGCATGCATGTTTGTTTACTTGCATTTTGTATGTACATTGTAATTTCACACCATCCTGGTAAATTTTATAGCAAGGTCAATGTTACCTAAGGTCAAAAAAATAACAAAAAGTAAGCAGAGAGCAACAAAACAAAAAAAAGAGAGAGAGAAACATGAAAAAGAGTACAAAGCTGGAACATTCTAACTAAAACTCTGGCAATAATGAGAGGCCGCTTGCAACTCATGACACCCTTACACCAAATGTATTAGTAAACTTAGGGTTTAAACACCTCGTTTAGGGAGCCTTCATGTATGAATAAACAGTAAGAGGACAAAGTAAGGTTATCATAGTAATGTTATCTTGATTTTAAAAAAAAATAGGAGCAAATCTTTGGGAGCTCACAACTCAAAAACATATCTATTCACACTAAGGTACATTTTTCTCACTTACCTATTTGATTTTAGAGAGAAAGATACTATTGAAAAAAGGAACAAAAATCCCACAATTTTGTGTAACAGAATTTTGATTTTCCTTTTTCTCTTTTTTCATGATGATCTTACATCTATACGAAGAAAATTAAGAAAAAATTCATTAAAAAAAGAAAATCGAAAATCTGTCACACAGAATTATTCGATTTATAGAGAAATTTTGCTGGCATGATTTTCACTACAATTAATGTCATATTAATGGAGAAAAATATACATAAACATTTGTTAAAAATCATGATTTTTGCTAATAACTCAAAATGTTTTTGATCAAATTACTTGAAATTTTTATATGATGAAGGTATTAATGATGTCTAAAACTTATATAGAAATGGTGTATCTTGAAAAATTTGAAAAAAAAAAATGGAGGACATAGCGAACGGTCCCCTTGATATGAAACTTGACCTTGGAGGGCTGAAACCAGGCTAATGCCTCTGTACTGGTGAAGGGCGGTAGGTAGCTGGTCATTTCAGTGGTCATCAATTTTGCGAGTGAGAATTTAGGTGATAATTGAAAAGCGAGGTGAATGCAACTAACTTTATTTCAACTGATCGTGAGTTATTATACAAGCAATTCCAGGCAAGAAGGGCACAAATATTCAAACACAATGATTCAAGAACATACAGGCATGAACAGGTTATCAGTGTGAAGGGAGAGCAATATTGATATGTATTAAATTCATAGATTCCATTTCAGTGTACAAGATTGTGTGATACACATGCGGTACAATATATTTCTTAAGCAGAGTGAATGAATGAATGATTTGTAATTATCTGGCATCATAACATCAGTGGGGAGTTATTGTCAGTAATAAGATGAATTATAACTTAATACACCTTTTGCATATTTCCTTCAACTCTGCATTTGCCACTTGGAAAAATATTAGGAGAGATGGAACTGTTATGACAACAGAAGATGAAGAAAGGCAATGTTGTATGGAACATTTTAGTAATGTCATGAATAGGAGATATGTAGGAAATAATTTGATTGATATTCCTGAAGCTGGGGAAGACCGTGATGTACCCATGAATTGATTCAATGTGTTGGATGTCGACATTACCATTAAAAAACTCAAGAGATGGAAATCACCTGGATACGTTGGAATAACTGCTGAGATGATGTTGGCCGAAAATTAAATTACCCAAAAATACTTTCATGATTATTTTATAGAATGTGGCATGCATAAGTAAAACCTGAGGAATGGGAGCTAGGAGTGCTGGTGAAAATGGCAGAAATAAAGGAGCTCTCTCTGATTGCAATAATTACAGAGTCATTACACTTAAGACAGTTGTCATGAAAATATTTAATTTGCTCATCCTAAATAGACAAGAGAGAAAGATTGATGAAAAACTGAGAGATGAACATGCAAGATTTAGAAAAGGTAGAAGTTGTACTGAACAAATTTTAATTTTAAGACATATGGTGCAGTAATGTGTAGAATACAGAAATCCGCTTTTGATGGCATTTGTGGATATGAAAAAGCCTTTGATAGTAAGCACCAGCCAATTTTGTGGAGTGTCCTGCGTTATCATAGAGTATGACTTTCCAGTAAGCAGTGGAGCACTCCAAGGGAACGTGTTGTAACCTGTGTTGCTTATCCTCCTCATGGGTTGTGTAATGCATAGAACAGTTGGGGAACTGGATTGGTAACAGGAAATTAGCTGGCCTAGACTATGCCGATGACGCTGTCCTTATTAGCAGAACTCCACAGGACTTGCAAAGCTTGCTTACCAGAATGCATGAAATATCACAAGAGGTAGGGCTTAAGATAAATAGAAGAAAGACATAGATGATGAGAACAGAATATGCAATAGAAGATGAATTATCATTGGAAGGAGAAAGGATTAGTGAGAGGGAATCATTTAAATATATAGGAACTATGACCTCTAATACAGGATCTTTAGAATTTGAGTTAAATAAAAGAATAAAAAAAAAACAGCTCTGACAATGGCTAGGTTAAGCAAAATTTGAAAATCTAATTGCCTGAAATTACATATAAAAATTAGGCTATATATCAGTTTAGTGAGATCGGTGTTACTGTATGGAGATGATTCGTGGTATAACAATGAAACAATCTCCAATAGATTTAGAAGATTTGAAAACAAAACCCTCAGAAGGATATTTGGAATTAAAGGGCAGGACATGATTAGAAATGAAACTCTAAGAGAGATTATTCGAGTGCCATATGTGGATGAGATCATGGTAAGGGGTAGATGGAGATGGTTTGAGCATGCTCTTCGCACTCCCCATGAGAGATTAGTTCACCAAACTTTCATCTGGGTTCCACTAGGCACTAGAAGACTTAGAAGACCCAAACTTACATGACTGAGGACTATGAAACGTGAAGATGGATGGAGAAGTTGTAACTTAAAAGCTCAAGATAGAGATGTCTGGCGAAATCTAACCGAGGCCCTATGCGTCAATAGGCGTATGAGGAAATGATGATGATGATGATATCATAGAAAGGATATTTCTCTCGTATTCTCTGATTTGAAGAAATCTTCTCTAGATGATCGCTAAACTGAGTCTCGCTATTATTATCATGCGCACAAAATAATTGATAGTCCTTTTATATCAACGTAAAAAAATTCATTAATTGCTAAATTTAAGTTTTCTAAAAGTCGAAATAATGATGAAGTTCAGAAAATATATTTTTTTTACCTATAGAATATAGTCATATACTGACAGATTAATGTTAATTAGATTAGGTTTCTAGGAAACTGTTACACATGAATTTTGTTATAGTAAATGCCAGTGCAGATTACATAAGTTTTAATTAAAAATATAGTCAACCTAAGAGAGAGAGAGAGAGAGAGAGAGAGAGAGAGAGAGAGAGAGAGAGAGAGAGAGAGAGAATTTTCTCGAAATACAATGACAAACCATCAATAATTCAAAAGATATTTTGACAGTAGAAGATCTGGCCTATAACTTCATATGTATCACTACTATAGAGCTAGATTATTATTTTGAATGAGGGGATTTGTTTTCGGTTTGTTTACTACATATATATATATATATATATATATATATATATATATATATATATATATATATATATATATATATATATATATATTCATAAATTTATATATATACATGCATACATACATGTATATATATATATATATATATATATATATATATATACATATATGTATATATATATATATATATATATATATATATATATAAATATATATATGGTGCAAACAAGTACAATGTCGTACTTCCTTGTTATCTTGAAAAGGTTACACAATAATGTAAGACGTGTTTGAAAACTTGGTGTATATATATAGATATTACAAAAAACGTTTTTTGTAATATCTACAAATATACACCAAGTTTTCAAACACGTCTTACATCATTGTGGAACCTTTTCAAGATATATATATATATATATATATATATATATATATATATATATATATATATATATATATATATATATATATATATATACAGTACACCAAGCAACAAACCTGGCGTCACCTCGCCAGACCTGACCTGGAGGGATCATGCCCTTCTTGTCCAGAAAGGTGGCTGACGTTTAAACAATCAAGACATCGTTAGGATGGTTCGAATGTGAGGAGGAGGGAAATTACCGATATCACTCAAAGAAATACGTTGATGAAGGGAGTATATCTCAAAAGAGAGAGAACTTTTTTGTTCTTTTAAGAAATGTAATCGAATATCATTTCTAAACTACATTTAATTCATCAAGAGATTTCATCATAGATTTTATTTGAATTTCCTTATCTTATTTCTATATAAAGTTTTTTTTCTTTATATTGTTTGAACTGACTTTTCATATCAATGTTCATCACACGGAAATATCCTTCGCTTGCATTTTCCTAAGTAGTCTCTCTCTCTCTCTCTCTCTCTCTCTCTCTCTCTCTCTCTCTCTCTCTCTCTCTCTCTCTCTCTCTCCACACATACATACACACCGTACGTACTATATGTATTCATGTTCAAAATTTCGAAGGTAATGAGGTTTAATGGTTCAGTTGTTTATTTCAGTGTGTTTCCTTGATTTCGATCATAAGCCATGTAGCTCGGTGTGGTTGTGATAGGCTTTTGTCACGGGCTACTTGGCTCCGTCCCTCCTGGAGAAAATAGTTTTATCCATTATATCAATTATATTAGTTTAAGGTTGGAGATTTAAAATGCATCATCAGTCAACATAATTTATATTGTTTCAGAAGTGATTGTTGAAGATAAAATATGTAAAATTACATGCAATGAAAGTGTTCAGTAGTGCTTTAGTATAGTGATCGTGTGGTATATAGGATGTAGGGTATGAAAATTATACTATTAACATATTGTTTACTAAAATTATCTGATTCGACGTCAATGACCCTAGATGTCAGGATGCCAGACGACTTCCAATCAATCAATCTATCAATCAATCAAAATATCTAGCCAAATCGCTCACTTCAAGCAAACCCCTTTCCCTGATGACGATTGCTCAATGCTCTAAAGTCCGATTCTAGCTAGCTTCACCCTCCAAAAGGAAAAGGAAATATTTCATTAGCATTGACTCTTCGTATTATGATGATTTTATTTGTCGTGTCCTGGCCTGATATCAAACTCCTTTTAGGTGCTCCCCCGGTAAGCTCTTCAAGATATCCACTAATCTCGATATCCGTTTAATCAGTCTTTTGCATATTTACTTCGTTATTCATAGTTATGAAATAATTGTAAACACCTGAAAGCAAAATGTAGAAAATATCGCCATCTTAGTGTTTTGTTTTTAATTTTCTAAAACAAAACTGCCACCAGAAGGATCTCATCATAACTGTAAGACCTTTAAACCTCAAACATGTGGGCTGGAGGTAGAAGGATATTACAAGGTGGGGGTTAAAGATGATGGTGGAGAGGTGGCAAATGGGTGATCTTAATGTATGGCTTGACGAGGTTTGCTTATCAACATTTACGAAGTAATGATGATGATGGTAATACCCTTATTGATAACAATTGATATAATGATTCTATTCAAAAAATCAAATTGTTATTCATATATTATTTTTTACATGCAATATGGCAAATCATGCAATCAAATGAAATGATGGCGATGTTAAAAATCTAATGCTGGTAACTCAACTAATTTATGACATATATGCAAATCCTATACAAGATTAGGATACCCTATAGTGCCTTCTCATTAAAGAATAATTCAATATTACCATTGCTAATTTGTAGCCATGAAAACATCGGCTACAAAACTTAGTGTGTAACATTTGTAATGAGTAACATATTCATGTATAGTCCAGACTAAAGATATGGTTTGGGCTAGTTTTAGATATTCATACTAATTGTCCAGAGAATCCATAACCAACAAATTTTGGTAAATCATTGGTCTCCGGCATTTTAAACCCAAACCAACATGCAAGAAAATTGTGAGATCAAAATAAGAGTTAGGTTATATAGAGGTTTCTACTGCAAGTTTAAAAATTATTATAAATTAAAATTTCCCTTGCCAAAATTGTCACAAGTAACAAAGTTTTGGTAATTAGGGATATCATTTTCACTAATTTGAGTGACAATTATTGGGATTTGGTGAATCAAATATAACTAAGAAATAGCTTTATTCTTCACAAACTGAACCGAAAACAAAACCTAAATAGCAGATGGACGGACAGCAACCCCTAACAGCCATATTTCATGACAATGGTATCAATAAAGTTATAATTGGTCTCGCTCGATGTTTCTTAATCAAAGGTGCCTGTTCCCCTAAGAGGTGTGTGGTCGATTCCTTAACGTATGAATATGAATAATTTAAAAAGAATTGTTTATATACGCTGGTTTATTTTTTTCCTGAAAAAAAAAGGTAGTAAAGCATTTGTCCAAGAAGATTTTTTACATTTAATGAACATCACATCCACTTTATATCATAGCATTTACGTGTTTTTCTCTTGTATTTCAACACTTCAAGGGTACAAGAATCTTATGCTGATTTTAAAAGAGACCATGCATTGAAAATAAATTAAGAACCACTGATCGCTCTGAGAGTTCATGAAATAAAATAAGACACTAGTTCCTTACTGCTGTTACGATTCAAGGAAAGGAAATATGCCGGTGTGAGGGGGGGGGGGGGTTTCAATAAAATAACAAACCATCCATAACCAAACCACGATCTGATAAAAAAAAAAAATCAAACCACGTGACCAGTGACCGCCTGAAAATCAACCAATATCACACGTGGTTTGAGTTTACTCGTGTTTTAGGTGGTCACTGAACATCTTTGGAACATGGAGTCTCCGCCCAAAAAAAATACAAATCTAACATAAGATTGTAGTGAGCGGTTTTGTGTGATCCTTGGGCACATCTAAATAACATAAAAAAGTGTGTCCTTATCTAAGTATTGGTTACAGGTAAGAGAGAGAGAGAGAGAGAGAGAGAGAGAGAGAGAGAGAGAGAGAGAGAGAGAGAGAGACACACACAGCTGCTAGGATAATGCAAACGAAGAATATATCATTCTGACGTACATTAGTTGGAATAGTCAGCTCCCATAATATTTAAGGATGTTCTATGTAAAAATGTGATAAGGAATTCAAATATATCAGTGTTGTTATATTTTTATTATAACTATTCTCGAAATACGATATGCATATATCTATATATAATAATATATTATATATATATATATATATATATATATATATATATATATATATATATATATATATATATATATATATATATATATATATATACTGTACATGCTTTCAGGGTAAAATAGGATTATTTTTTCCTTCTTATATGTATTACTTTTGTGGGTCTAGAGTATCACTAAAGAATTCAGTCAGCCATGTTAGGGAACAAGCATGATATTTTCCCATTATTATTGGTTATCTTACTTCTTGTTGATTTGTTTCTCCCCTTTCTATGGGAATGTTCAATTTTGTCTTTGCGACAAATCGAAGTATTTTTTATTTATTTCCCGCGTTAGGGGGGATATCTTAGCAATCCATGTTTACCAAAGGTTATACTCGTATAATCAGTTGAGCAACCTAGTGTAGTAATAAGCACTTTGGGTGTTGAGGAAATGCCCCCTTAAATTTCGATGAACTCACTGGATGCAGGGTAACGGATTGGGTTTAAGGCAATTGGCAAACTGTCTCTTCGGCTTTTACCCTTGAAGCCTGACCGTTGATTTTACTAGAATTAGTATGAACCAGCAAGGGTCACTCACCTTAGTTACACAGGTACTGGGCATCACAAGCAACTGGCTATCCTTTGATGTAACTAGCCAATGAATCCTCTCTGAATTTAGTCAGTCAATGGAAAGAGAAGATGATAGAATGGCCCCTAGTCCCGGGCATATTGGGGTGCTAAGAATCTCCCATTTTATAAATACTGAAGACAAATTGAAAACTGGAACCAGGAATCAGATTGGGAAGTTACAACAAGTGGAGAGTGAATTTATTAAATGTACTTTGGATATTTTGGCCCTACTGTAAGTGAAACACGTTAGAAGGGGATTGGTAAAGAAACTTCAGACCAAGGCAGTATATATATTGATTCAGGAAGAAGAGATGAAGTAGGAAGAGAAGCGGTAGGAATGATGATGACACCAAGACCAGAAAAGGCATTAACTGAATGGAAAGCTGTAAATAGTAGATTGTTAATAACAAAATTTATATCAAAGCAGTGTAATATGAGTGTTATAGTTTGCTATGCACCAATAAATGATTCCGCTGACGAAAGGAAGGATGAATACTTTGAAGAACTGCAGAGTTTAATAGATGAGATTTTAGAGAGAGATATGGAAATTGTGATTGGCGACTTCTATGCTAAATTTGGAAGAAATAATCAAGGGATAGAGAATGTGATGGGTGTCGACGGTCTTGGTAAAGTTACAAATAAAAATGTAGCACATTTCATAAGTTTCTATTCAGCAAATAGTCTCATCATTGGAGGTACTCTTTTTCAGCACAAGGACATCCAGAAATATAGATGGACGTCACCATGTGGCAATTACAAAAATCGAATAGATCCCATTGCATTTAATAAAGAGAGAAGGAGGACTCTGAGAAAAATAAGACGCTACAGAGCTGCAGATATTGGTAGTGATCACCAGCTCCTCATTGCCACACTTAAATTAAAACTGAAAGCACCCAACAGAAGGATAAATAGAATTCCTAGGTTTGATACAAATAAGCTTTTAAAAGAAGAGCACAGAGAAACATTTGCAACTGAATGTAGGAATTGATATGAAGTCTTAGAGACTTTTAGAGACGAAGAGCAGTCAATTAATGAAGAATATCAGTCAGTTGGTAGTGAAATCTTGGGACTTTATATTTTCTTGTCTAAAAGGTATGGCATTTACCTTTTCCTTATTGAAATATATACTCTCTCTCTCTCTCTCTCTCTCTCTCTCTCTCTCTCTCTCTCTCACCTAGTGCCTGCATTGGATTTTTTTCTTGTTTTTTAATGTTTCTCTTCTGCCCCCTTTTGATGAGCCCTTATTGATAAGTTTATGTTCATTAGGAATCTCTTTCTTTTTATTGTTAGATATCTTCTTATGCATGACTTGTTTCCTGTTCTTCAACTGCCGTCCTAGTAGTTGATAAAAGAAATCAAATACCCAATGCCCAAATTTTGCAGAAATTACAGCCTATGATTCACTCAAAAGTCAGCTACCCCACTAACTTTCAATATAAGAACCCTAGTCACATCTCATGAGAAAATCTTAAAATAAAACTGCAGTATTCACGAGCTACAACAGTTTGTGAAGCGAATCAAGGTCGAAGTTTGCCCTCTGGATGCAACTAACTTTAGATACATACATGATGTAAAAGTCTCCATCAGGTGGGACACAGTACTCGACGGTTACCAAATGCCAGTCACGTGTTATTACAAAAGACAGTGATATGCATCGCACACAGCCTTCTTTTGCAGCTTGCCTCCATGGGCACCACGCCCTCTGTAAACTTGAAATCAACTTGATCCTCAAGGTTGACCGCCACAAACACGAAGACTGTGCAATGTTATATTGTTTTCGTCAGAGAGATCATAACAGCAAGGTGTGCACAGTTAATACTACTTATAAAGCGTACAGAGGGCACATATACTTGTTCAGGGAATGTCACCACTTTCGGACTGCAGGTAGCTATTACCATTCCATTCCATACCTGTGGTCCCATGCCCTAAACATTCCCTTTCATGACATTAATACTATGTTCAGTTCCATCAGTACCTGGCCCACCCTACAGCCATGCTACCAAATCAAGAACAAGAATTCCTAGAGTCATGGTAATCCTTAACAACAATGGGAAGTTCAGATTCTGCCTACAATGCACAATGTCAACATTAATGTTGCAGCAAGGAATGAAAAAGCACTCCAACCTTTGGTTCTGCGCACCACAGCCTTACTGCTGATTGACAGGAATCAGTAGTTCAGCACAGGCATGTATCTCAAAAGTAGCTCACGGTATACGACTACATTTTTAACCAGCACGTTGTTTCGGTTCGCAGCCAACTGACTGATCAAGTACATAATAAATTGCATACCTTATTATAAGAAGATATAGATTTAAAGCCTGTAATAGAAAATCTGGGACGATTATTTGGTCCCAGAACTTGTAGAAATATCTTACTATACTATCAGACTACTTAATCTTGTCTAGGAGTTGCTAAATAGAAGACACTCGTGGTTTAACAACAAAAGAAGTGTTAGAATGTCCCTTTTTTACTTATTATCCGTACATTAATGGTAAGTTCAGGGAAACTTTAGCAATGTAGTCTTGAATGACCTTAATTAAAGAGAAGCATTTGCTAACACATTTGCACTTCTATTAACCTATTATTGTTGAAGTCATGTAACCATTTTAGGCTCTCCTAATTTTTTCACACTGGAAATTTCTTTGGTTGGTTTTCCATCCTACATGAATTTTTCAATTTTTGTGGCCCCTCTTCAACTCTACAAACAGGGTAAACAAATTGTTGAATGTTCATCAGAACCTGATCTCCAAGGAACCTACTCTAGAATCTCAAAGTTTTGATGGATCAACCAAGGTTCATCTGAGAATCCAAACCTATTAAAATTCATAGACCTGGGAGCTGATTAGTGTTGAATAATTGCTACAAGATTGAATCTATCAACTTCTCTGGGGAATCAACATTTGCATCTAAACCTCACAGCCTGTCCTGTAGTCCTCTTAAAGTTACATCAGAAATACTTGACTATTGCGTTTGATACAAGTCTGGCAATTCTTATTTGATGAAACAGTGTTTTGTACTATTTTATTTTTGGAGTGAAATCCAACTTGCACTGAATTCAAAATCATTTATGTAGAAATTGGCACTCAATACTTCATTTTTTAAAGAAATGTATTATCTTCCCCTACTCCCTGCCAGTTGTCATTTGTAACAATGTCGTTGCTTCGAATTGATCGACCGATTCAGGATTATTGTTGGTAAAGAAAGCAAATGTTTATGCCTCAAGTCACCAAAATATTTTTTTTTTTTGGTCATTTTCCTTGCTACTGCAACATCTGGTAATTTGAAAGGCAATTGTGCAAAGGGAAAAAAAACTTTCTCACATACACCTCAGTAGTGGCTGAAACAGCAAACACTCACCACATGTCATTAGGTGAGTAGTTATTTTAGGTAACACTTGTAAGAGTATTGCACAGAAGGTCATTTGGTCTCGTCCACCCTGAGAAAGAAACTGTCTGTAAGATCCCATATCATCAAATTTTCACGATGTGATAAAGATAGCGTATGGCTTCAAATATACTTTCTTCAAGTTGCCTATGTTCACCCTCAAGCAAGTCTCTTTCCCAAAAGCAGCCTCAGGCTTTCCCACAAGCCTGCTATCCTGAAACCACCGGGAAAGCTTTGCTATAGCAATTCCCTTAAGCCAATCTCTCCTCTTCATGGCCCATCATAATCCAAGAACCAATTTTGAGTAAAAGGCTGTTACCGCCTTGAATAAAGGGTTGAAAATAACAGAACAAGGGACCCTACGCAATTCAAAAGTTGAGCAAAATAGTTTTAGCTAGTAAAAACTATATACATAACATGATTTCATCTCTCTCTCTCTCTCTCTCTCTCTCTCTCTCTCATATATATATATATATATATATGTGTGTGTGTGTGTGTGTGTGTGTAGGTATATTTGACATCCATAGAGGACTAAAGCAGGGATGCCCTCTATCAACACTTTTATTTAACTTAGTACTGGAATGGATAATGCGAAATACACCTCCTACTAGATTACCTATCCAGCTGCATAATACCATTATAGACAGACTTGGATATGCCGATGATTTGAACCTTTGCGGAAAACATCTACCTAGCATCGAAGAAACATACATACAGTTTAAAAACAATGCAGAACGTAGAGACATGAAAATAAACAATGCAAAAACTAATGTAATGGAGGTATCAAGAACACCAAATCTAGTTGGAGATGTGGATTTTGGAGGATCACAACAGGAAGCAGTAGCCACATTTAAATATCTTGGCTCCACCATCACATCACACAACATGATCCAGTAAGAAGTTAGACTAAGGACTGCAGTAGGGACAAAAACACAAATATATATCGCCATTATCCATCCAGTGGTCCTATATGAATGGGAAACATAGGCACTCACTAGGCAGTTGGAAAATAAACTGGAAGTTTTTCAACGCGGTATCTTAAGGCGAATCTGGGGACCGGTTTGGAATGACGAAGCAGGAGAGTGGCGTAGGCGCCACAACCATTGTTATTAGATCGCAGAGACTTCGATATGCAGGACATATTGCTAGAATGGAGGAGAGAAGGCTGACTAGAAGCATTATTTTAGGTAAACCCATAGGTATCAAACGAAGAGAAAGGCCTAGAAAGAGATGGATGGATAACGCAATTGAAGATTTGGACATCCTGGAAATAGAACCCAATGAGTGGATGGAGCTTGCGGAGAATAGGGCTCTCTGGAGATGAACGGTCAAAGCGGCAATGGATCAGCCTGGTCTGAGGCCCCCGGAGTAAGTGAGTATATATATATATATATATATATATATATATATATATATATGTATATATATATATATATATATATATATATATATATATATATACATATATATATATATATATATATACTTATATATATACTTATATATATATACATATATACATATATGCTTATAAGTCACTAAATAGCGCGTGACAATATATTCAGCCAAGACCACAGGAAGAATAAAAGAAGGCGTACCGACCGCTTTCGCGTTATTTCAACACATTTTCGAGGTACAATGCTAAAAACAGATGTTCTCTGTGTTTTTAGCATTGTACCTCGAAAATGTGTTGAAATAACACGAAAGCGCTCGGTACGCCTTCTTTTATTTTTCCTGTGGCCTTGGCTGAATATATATATATATATATATATATATATATAAATATATATATATATATATATATATATATATATATATATATATATGTATATAAATATATATATATATATATATATATATATGTGTATGTGTGTGTGTGTGTGTGTGGTTAATTCTTTGCTAAACAGCATTTCATATTTGTAATTAAGTCGTAATCTTTATCTTATTAACTTGTCTTTTGTAATAGCATTATTCATTAGATAGTAATTTTTCATCCTACATCAAATATTTAATCTTATGCAGCACCTCTTCAACTTGAGCTTCAAACAGGGTGAACAAATTGCTGCATGTTAATCAGAACCTTTTCTCCAAGGAACCTCCTCCACAATCTCAAAATCTCGATGGAACTACCGATGTTCATCTGAGAATCCAAACCTATTAATATTCAAAGACTTTGGAACTGATTAGCGTTGAATAATTTCCACATGATTGGATCTTTCAACTTCTTTAAGCTTTCTCACGAGCCTGGTTTCCTGAAACTGCCGGGAAAGCTCTTCATGACCCATCATAATTCAAAAACACATTTTGAGATAACACCGCTAGAGAATTATTAGGTCTATTAACTGGCCAAACAGTACTACGGCTTATTTTGTCTTTGCCTACACAGACACCGAATAGTCTGGTCTAATCTTTCCACATTCTCCACTGTCCTCACACACCTGACAACACTGGGAATACCAAACATTTTTCTTTGCACAATGGGTTAACTACTGCAATGTCATTGTTCAGTGGCTACTTTCCTCTTGGAAAGGAAAGAAGAGACTCTTTTGCTATGGTAAGCAGCTCTTCTAGGAGAAGCACCCTCCAAAATCAAACCATTGTTCTCTAGTCTTGGGTAGTGCCATAGCCTCTGTACCATGGCCTTCCACTGTCTTGGATTAGAGTTCTATTGCTCAAGGGTACTAATGAGTACGATGTTCTATATGATAACAAAAAGCTGCTACCGCCTTGAATAAAGGGTTAAAAATAGCAGAGCAAGAGGCCCTATGAAATTCAAAAGTAGATCAAAATTGTTTTAGCTAAAGAAGAAATACACATAACAAGTCCATCTCTCTCTCTCTCTCTCTCTCTCTCTCTCTCTCTCACACACACACACACACACACACACATATATATATATATATATATATGTGTGTGTGTGTGTGTGTGTGTCCATGTATCATGCTTTGTTAGATAGCATTTCATATTTGCAATTAATTAGTATTCTTTAACTTAATATTAACTTGTCATTTATAATAATAAAAGGTCTTAACTAATAGCATTAATCGTAAGGTAATAGTTTTCCATCCTTCATCAAATTTTTAGTCTTTGTGGCACATCTTGAACTCTTCAAACAGGGTAAACAAACTGTTGAATATTTATCAGAACCTGATCTCCAAGGAACTAGCTCTAGAATCTCAAAATTTCGATTGAACTACCGAGGTTCCTCTGATAATCCAAACCTATTGATATTCAAAGACGTTTGTCTACAATTTCATTGTATTTTCCTTGAATTTGTACTATTTTCAGATCAATGTCCTATAACTTTATCTACAGCGAAATAATTGATGACTTTTATCAATATTCACTTTGATTCATTTTAGTGTCATAGAGCTTTTTCCGGAACACTTCTTAGGTCATGTTGTATCACATAAAAATTATTCTTTTTGGGTTTCCATAGTTTAAAGTATCATCTCAAAACGTACTATAAAAAAAAACTTAAAATCTTTACCTTCCAGCAATTTACTGAGACTGACAGCCCACTCATCTCAAGGCCAGCATAGGCTGTCTACAAACCTTTTTACTTTTCTTATGAAAGTGACCATATTCTTCATACTGCTCATCGAATCTGAGTAGCCTGAGTTTTGCAGTTCCTGCCAGGATGTGAGTGTAGCTTGTATGTCACACTGGCGTTACCCTACCAAACTCTATGTCTTGAGTTTTATCACCCCAAGTTCATGACATCATTGTCTTTTCACCTTCCTTGCGCCCAGTTGTACTTACTATTCATAATGTCTGTGCCTTTCTTCACAAGCTCAATTTTTTTCAGCCTACTCTCTTGCTTCCTCTTATGATTTAAAGGTATTTCACAGGCTATATGTTGTTATTTATTAGAAAATTTCTCAACTCTTGACCTAGAGCTATTTTCTAACCTAATCTAATTAGCATTGGGATCTCTTATGTTACCCTACTAAATACAATTTAACCTTAACCTACATCAAGCCTCTAAGTAAACTCCCCTAGAAACACTCATTTGCAAATGTTGGCAGGGTCCCTAATTTGTCCCATATATAATTTGTACGAAATCTTTTAGGTATATTGGTCACTGATATATATATATATATATATATATATATATATATGTATATATATATATATATATATATATATATATATACAAGTTGTGATTACAAACGCATTTATATCAAATTATTTATGACACAGCTATTGGATGCCCAATGGTAAAAGCCCATGCTTAAGTTCCATGTAACGCCATCTACAACCAACCATGATAAGCCTCAATGTTTGAATAATGCAAATTCCTACATTTCTAATTTCAAACTATTCCGTTTATAAAACTTTCCAATCCCTGCATCCATTGAAGATGATTTGAGTAAAAGGAAAATTCAACAGCTTCTCTCTGGCATAATTAAAGCAATTTTCGCTTGATAGGTTCTAATGTAAAACTCGCTTCTATATAAGACAGAGGTGATATCTATAAAATTGTAACAAATCAAGAACATTTTTGTATCATAGAAATTCGCCTTACCAAATCAAAATAATTTTGAGGTAGAATCCATTATATCTAGAAATCTCTTGTATCAATATCATATATAATATATTTTTAGACAGAAATGACACTGCTAATCATCACAGAATTATAAAAGTTCATTAATATGAACCATAGTACTAAAGAATATGAATTAGCATGAAATACTTTATAACAAATACTTCAGTAAATCTGTTTAGTAAAATACTGGGGATATGTTATAGCTTCTTCGGTGATACTTTCTTTTGTAAATTGTATATCTTGAATCTTTAAAGCTGTTTCTGTTAACCTTGTTGCAGTTAGTATTATTATTATCCTATATAGCGGGAAGAAAATATGACAAGAAGTGTAGGTTACCAATTGAAATTTTATCTGCTTTATACGAGAAAAAATATCTTAAAAAAGGAGCAATAAATTATTATTGTAATCAATAAATCAAACTGCATAAAAACGGGAAATGTCCTCTTTATATATATCTATACACACACACACTTATATATAAATATAATATATATATATATATATATATATACATATATATATATATATATATATATTATATATATATATATATATATATATATGTATATATATATATATATATACATATATATATACATACATATATATATATATATATATATATATATATATGTTTGCATATATATATATATATATACATATATATATATGCATATATATATACATATTTATTTATATATATATATATATATATATATTAATTTTGATTAATTATAGGTATATATCATATATTCAGTGTACCTTAAACTAAATGGACTATGACACTATCAAATAATCCATGTAATGAAATAAGACACAAAGTCCCAAAATTGTGTCATACCAACCCTTTTAAATTCTTTAGACATTTTATACTAAGTTGATTCTTTGTTTTATTTACTGTATGTTAAAATCATCAATACATATGGGTATTTTTCCAATTTTTACCCAAAACCTATCTTAAATACTTCACTTTAACATGTTAAGCCACAACCCAAGAAATTCAGCTGAAATAGCACTCTCACCATTTAAGAAACATTTATCAGTATCCTCCAACCGTTAGTCAAGACTACTTTTTAAAACTATTTTTTATTTTGACAATCTTGATCAACTAATTCCATATTTCTCTGAAATCCCAGTAAAATATTCATTCTACTCTTATTTGAACAGCAATGAAGCACCAATTTCTCATTGATTTTACAGTAATCTACTGATCATCAATATCAAGAAAAGTGTCAATAAATATGATCAGACCCTTTTTAAAAGTTCGCAACATTTTAAACTAAACCGTTCGGCGAAAGACTAAGAGTCATATGACACAAAACTTGTGGGTTACATTTTCAAACATAATGATATAAATTAACTCAACATACCAAAGACACTTTTCCAATAATTTCATAGTAACAGATGGCAGTGAGAGGGATTAATGGTGCATCAATAAATTCTAAAAACAAATTTTTAAATTTTACTTAATCTCAGCAAGGTCTGAATTTATTCAGGCCAACAAACCTGCCATCTTTCTTTAGCCCTCGATATAACCATTATGCAGATGCTGAACAGGAATAAGAACTATTACTGAACAAAATTTCATAATTTGGATGACTTTGCCAATCCAACCTAAATTGAAGCAATTTCAAAACTTTTTAAGTACAGTATCTCTACGAGTTTATCGTCAGATATGAAATGCCATCACATTCATATTTAGAAGGTATTCCAGACTTAAGATTAATTCTATCATTAGCATTGCTCGGAATTCCCAGTACTTTACCAAGCATTCCAAGTAAGTGTTTATGATCATGTCTGGTCAAGCATGATCTTCCAAACAAAAAACATCTAAACAGTTTCATAACCACAAACTAGATTTGAACCTTGTTTAATTATTTGCAAATAATTCTGCTTGGCTGAAGATAACGTTTTGTCACTGACCATCTGTAGTAATTCACAGATAAACCATCTCATAAAACTAGGGTTCATTTACACTGAAATTTGTTTGCAATTTCCCTTCCCCAAATCTTCCCTAATACTTTTCTCTATTAATATATGCTGACAGAACGTCAACTAAGAAAACCTTTTCAGTACATACATACTTCACTGCCTTGAATAAGGGATAGATGCAATTATACATCAGCTACGTGCCTTCCTCTGCCTATGTTTCTTTAGAGTTATAATGGTTATAGGTGGATACGAAGAAAAACACTACAGTACAATTGGGAAACGGAAGAAAGAATGAGTGAAAATTAAGATACGTGACTCAACCGGATTTTAGATAGTTGGTCGCTACACCTGCAATGATTTTTTTTTTCTTATTCAGCATCTATACTTCCTCTCACAATGGAAAGGTGGATGAATAGTTCCTCATACCTTCTCAAATTAGATTTCCACATACAATGCAAGTCTTTGACCATTTTTTTTACGCATCCTCCTACTTTTCTTGCTTCACCTATTATGACTCTTCTCTTCTCTCATCTTGTCATCATCTGTTATATTTACTCTAATATATTTACATGGCTTAACAGTTACATTCTTCCATTATTCATACCGAGCTAAATTTATCCCTACATTTCCTGGTTTCCATTTTTCTCTATTTAGCATAATTACCATTTTTAGTGAGTTTCTGCGCTGTTCTATTAAATTTTGACTGCAGGTCCTTCTTTTTAGATTACCGTACATTTTTTATGGTAATGCAATCTTCTACTCTGGTAGAATTAAACAGTAAAAGACGGCCTTTTTTCTGCGGGAATGTTTGCTTTCTCTCTTTGCATTTTTTTCACTGTTTTCTTGGCTCTTTGTCGTAGGTTTAGGCCTATATAATGGCAGTAATGATTAGGAAGCTCTTGTTCATCTTCTTATTTCTTAGAAACTTGAGATGAATTTTGAGAGATAATGCTCAGAACGAGGTATTCTAGAAAACGTTAGTGGAGAATGTGGAGCAAAAAGATAGAAAATGGCATAAGAATACAGAAGGTTAATAATGGAATTATTTCGAAAAAAAAATGGTTTCATTTACTCAAACATCAGTTGTGTTTTTTGGGGGGTGGGTGGGGTTGGGGGATTTTAAGGTTTTCATGAATATTGTGGGTATTTGTTAATAATAACAACTGTACGCTCTGGGTGAACATAGTAAACCTCAAGTGCATACGAGCGGGTACATGCATATATCAGAAATTTAGGTACACATTCCACTATACAGGTAATGTAAAAAACACAAGTAGGCATTGGTCTCTCTCTCTCTCTCTCTCTCTCTCTCTCTCTCTCTCTCTCTCTCTCTCTCTCTTTTAGCCGGGCAGTTATGTGAAAAAAAATTACTTTGGTGATACAAGCATGAAATTTGGCACACTGCTAGGGCAGTATCTTACAAAGATTCTTGGATATAGGGACATTCCAGATACTTTTGAGGGCCAAAATAGCAGCCATTTTAGAAAATGGCAGATTTTGGGTTGTACGCAACTTAGGATATATATGAATACAACCATATTTACTTATTGAAGAAGCATACTAGTGGTTTTATCCAACTAAATATCTATCGTAGCAAATACGAGACAGCAAATAAAGGTGACAAAATGTAAAGAAACCGTTTACTTGGTTATGTTTTGGTGCATTTTTTGTATTTTTCGATGGTTTTCTTCAACAAACTCCTCAAAAAACTATTATCAAGTACCATGGAATGACTGTTACTATTTAACACTCTTGAACTCAGAGGAAGTGCTTCTGTTTGAACCTAACATCAACTTACATTATAAAAAATTATAAAAATATACAAATATACAGAGAGAGTCAAAATTATACAATGGAACCTCTAGATCCAGGTAACAGAATCTACTATATGCATTGATGCATGTATATATGTTAGTATACATGTACTTAGCATTCGTGATCTCTCTTGTCCCAATACATGGTTCTACTCTCTTGTACACTCCCCACCAGTGACATAGAGCTGTGCACTGGAGTGCACCCTTGGTACACTTGCACTGTCCTCTGCATTCCTTTTTGCAGCCACACCTTAGTTGTTGCCGACATGCCCCAGTTGCCTCTGGGAGGGTTGTCCAGTATATGGCCCAGCCATTATCAGTGTGAACCCACCCCCCAGTCACGGAGCGATAGGAGCTCTGGTGTGGATACCATCATCTGGCCCCAACAGTAGCTGGCTTGGTAAGCAGCTCTCTTAATGTGCTGTTTCAGGGTTTCTCGAGTTAGTGGGAGAGCATCTCTTGATCTGTCAGTCTGGGTGAACAGGTGCTTGCAACACTCATTGACATGTTCCTGACTATTGTTGTGATCATAGACCAAAACAACAAAACGCTCCAGTGCATATATGTGGTTATCTATGGCTGAGGAAGCTTGTGAGGCAGCCAAGGCACTGAACGCTGCAGTGATATCAGTGACCTCATCGCAGGCTTTCCAAGTTTCCCATGCTATTTTCTTCCCCCTGCCTCCGAAGCTTGACACGGTGTCACATCCAGTGAGGGCATAGAAGAAAGACAACCCTTGACACTTATCAGGTCCCAGTGCTACAGACGTCTCGTGAGCAGCCAAGAACCTGAAATTCTTTCCTGTGCCAAAGGCAACCCTGAGCTCATCAATGTCCAGACATCCAGCTGCTGTCACTGCAAGAACCACGACATCCGTGTCTACTGTGCGGATTGACACTTTGCTATATCCCTGCCTCACAGTGTCTTCAACATGAAGTAGCATTCTTGTATCAGCCTCCTCGTGGCTACAAGGGCCAAGGCCAGGAACATCTCGGGCCTGTGAAAAAACCACATCTTTATGGTGAGTGCTGACGACTTGTTTGTCTGTGTCTGTTGTTGCTATCCTGGTGGCTAGGAAGTCAAACAGCTCGATCTTGTTCTCATCTGTGCGAAGAAAGGTCTGCCAGTTTCCAGAAATGGAACTAGATTGCTCGACTCATCTTCTGATGCCTTTGCCTCGCTTCTTCCTAGTGCCTGCCTTCAAACTGTCTGTGAGTTATTTATCCCAGACAATATCCGCCCTGCTAGTATGCTGCAGCTGAGATGTGATGTATGGCAAGAATACTTGTGATGCATAGTCGTTGAAGATCTTTGCTGGGCTCGGTGGCAGCATATTGATGATCGCTTCACCATCAAGTAGGATGACTCCAAATGCTGGACTAGCAACATCAATAGTGGTAGCAGCATTCTCCTGTGGACGGACGAGATCTTCTAAGCAGCCAACCAGGTCATATATTGTTCCAAGTCTCATCTTGCCCATGTGTGACAGTGCAGGGGGACATGCTTGGTTCCCGTGTGCGAAGAACTCATCGAGATCTCCATCACGTATTTGGGACGCAATGAACAACCTAGAGAACAGGGGCAGTCGTTCTTCAGAGATTACACCTGCAGATGTGTTCTTGACTTATCTCTGATTAGAGGTCGGCGGAAAAGAGGGAGGTTGTTTCACTTGATTGGGTCAGTGATTGGCTTTGTCTGGTTGACAAGTCTCTCATGTACATAGGAGTCATGCTGTTCTTTTCCCAGCTTTTTGATCTCACGTACAGTGTTGATAACAGCTGGGTTTGCCAGGTCTCTACTGTCTAGCACCAGGAGATCCTTGCTGTCATCACAAAATAGGTTGACCATCTCCCTCATGACTTGAGTGATGTGTGCTTGGTCTGTTCGTGGTGTTTGTGATCAGCCTTCTTGGTCTCTGATGTGGCCTGAAACTCTGGCCGTCTCTGGACCAAAGACCATCCAGCGCCGTAATGTAGCGGGATTCTTTGTCAGGCCTACAGATCCTCCGTCACCCTTAACTAATGCGTTATTCAGCTGGTGGGCTTGGTCGATGGCCATTGCAGAAAACGCATGAGTGGTCTTCTTTTCTGTGAAGTTGCCAGCAAGAAACTGCATGTATACACTTGGATGTTTGGTCACCAGTGACACCATGTCGCACAGGTGAACTGGTATCCACCTGGTGCAGTTGGTATTACCCAATCCGAAGAACCAGGGGACAATCTTGCTCAGGGCATCAATGTATAGCAGGAAGTTGCCTTCACGGACCAAACGGACGTAGATTAGGACAGTCAGTTCCAGCTGTAGAATGATCCACCAGAAGTGGAACTGTGGAATAGGCTGCACACGTTCAGTACACCAGTCTTCCAGATCCTATCCCTCATTTGCTCCTTGGCTAAAGGCTTCCTGTAGCAGAAGATAGAGGCTACTGGCTGTGAACTGGTGAGCTTGTGTGTAACATGGGCAGCCTTCAGGAAGGAATCAGCAGTACCAGCTGTTGTAACTCCTGCCTGCACCAGAGCTCCAGTCCACCCACTGCTATCCAGAAGATCACCTAGAGTTTTCAGTGCAGTGATCTCTATGTGGAGTCCACCAAATAGGATGACAAAGTGATCTTCTCTATGTGTTTCTGGCCATCTCCCCTGGATTTTTTTGGTGAGTGCGTACAGTGGCTGATCGACAGTGAGGACGGGGATCTGACCATGGTTTAGATTCTCAACTGCTGTCTTGATGACGTCCATGGAGTGACGAATCATAGCCTCGGACTTGGCTTGGTCATAGAAGAGACTCAGCAATGAAGTGAGGGTCCCGCTACACTCTGGTTCCTCTGGAATGGACTGCTTGTTGGCATGATATGCAGCCTATGTCACAGTCTCGTCTCCCTGTAGTGGTATTTCTGATGCAACAGTAACAGCCATCTGCTCTAGCCACCTGCCAAAATGATAAGAAATCATCAACACAACTAACAAGAGACAGGCAATCAGCACCACACAGACTTACCAAGAGATTGAGGCACATTTATGAATACGGATTATGTACAACATTCTGATAAAATATTTTCTGTGGTGCACCTGTATTCCACCTGCATTGCTTGGGGGATCAGCTGGCAGTCACTTTTGTTGGGACCAGCCAGCTTGGGCATTGGTGGTTCACGTTTGCTAAGAAACACTGAAGATACAGTGGTGTATGACTCTGGTAGGTGTGCAGTGGTTGCTGTTGTAGTAACATCATCTGAGACGGTTACTTGTGGCCGTTGAACTCTACGCACTTCACTACTCGGGTGCTGGAAGAGAGAGAGGCCAGTGCCATGAAACGAGTCTTGAGCAATAGTCGAGCTGGGATTGTGGTCAATGTTATCCACTGCGGCAGTAGTGAATAGACCACTCTTGAGTTCAGGAAGGCAAACTGCACCCTCCTGTTGGAAGAAATGGCAGATACTGTTCCCCAAGTCCGTGGAGATGCTTAGCACCCTATCATAGGAGATGGAAAGACCCAAGTGGAACAGAGTGTCAACCAGGTCTAGTTTGTGATTTTTTGTGTTCATCAGCATTTCCAGGTACACAGGCAAGGGGGTCTCATTAATGTGGCCGTGGATGAGAGACTCAATACTCGTACTTTGTCGGCGGCGTGGATGGCTGTTAAAGAT
The DNA here is from genome assembly GCF_036898095.1 of Palaemon carinicauda. Taxonomy (NCBI): domain Eukaryota; kingdom Metazoa; phylum Arthropoda; class Malacostraca; order Decapoda; family Palaemonidae; genus Palaemon; species Palaemon carinicauda. The sequence goes on from NC_090732.1 coordinate 69,739,411, forward strand.
GAGGAGCTGTGAGATTGTAAGAGTCGATGTGATGCATATGAGTGCCCTAACAGCTCTTGGATCGTGGGACCATTCAGGATCATAGCAACTATTGCCTGGAGAGAATTTGGCATGGATTGTTCTTGACAGAGGGCGTCAAATGATCCACTGAAAACTGTCTTAATCTTCAACATATCCCTTCGGACTATGTTCACGTCTCAAGCAAGATGGTCACCATCACTATCAGCATCGTGTTCACAGGCCTTGTGAAGGGCTGACCCAATGTCCTCCTTGAAAGCAAGAAGAACGTCTTGGCCATGTGCTCCTCCATGTCCTAAAAACATGCCATGATCCGGTACTTGAGTTTAGTCAAGTGGACACGTCCCGGCAAGACTGTTCCAAGCAGTTTCAGCTGTACAATCATGTTAGATCTGCCAGCTTAAATACTAGTGCCACATGAGAGTCTATGCGGGCATCATCGATTTGGGACACCAGTTCTCTGAGAACTATGCTAGGATTGATATCATCCTGGTCATCCAAAGTTCTCTTTGTGTCCCTTGCTCTGTTATAGAGGGAAACCAGACACTTCATATGGTACAGGGCATCTTGTGCCATCATATCACCAGCACTCAGTTTAGCAATAAGTGACTTGTCTTCTAGTTTCAGAGCACATTTTCTGACCCATCTGTCCAAGTTGAAGGTAGAAGCCTTGCGCAGAGACTCGTTATCTGCTGGCCTGTCACAAAAGAAACACGTTTCAAGTAGTGTCTCTGAGCGGTCCACACTCTGATGGGTAAACTTTGGTGTCCCGCCTTCGGTATCGCAACTGATTGTTTTCCTCTTCTTTGCCCGAGTCTATTGAGTTTTGTTGTATTGTAATCTGCTCGAATCATGCCACTTAACCCTGAGGTGCTGTAAGGTGGACTCAATACCCTCACCATTTGAGAGGCAGTCGATCTCACTGAACCTGAGAAGACTGTCTGCAAGAGTCTGGTATCCAGATCCTCCTGTGCTTCGTTTGGAATCAGCTGGACAATGAAGAGGTTCAGTAGTGTCCATCTGACACAACACACATAGGTTCCAGTCTGTCTGGTTAATTTATGCAACAGTCGTACTTGGCCCTCCCTGGTGGGGGTCCAATAGTTTGAAATTCTTGGCCATTGTCTCGAACCAACACCAAGTCAAGTGGGGGATTAGTCTATTGCTACACTACAGTGGAGTTATCACCTGAAAACAGAAAAGAATAGTTAAAATGTGGAACCCCAGCCCAGGGGAGATGCATAATTATATCCACAATAGAGATTTGGGTGACTGGCACTCGATGTCCCCAATAGGCCACCATACATTATTTCTTCGCGCTGTTCAGGACCATATTAAAACCAAATCAATAGGAACACACCATTGTAGTTTCAACATTTCTCTTATGCAATTATAAAAAAATAAGACAGTGAGTACATCAATATCGATTTAGCAAATTTTTGCATTTAGTCACTACATTCCTAGCTACTGGTATGTAATTATTAATGGAGATATTCATGGGGTCTAAGTTCCTTTCATCAAGTTTGATTGTTTTTATCCTTTTCTATTTCAAGGAACAATATTCAGGTGTCATTCAGAATTTCAGATGCATGATTATGTTTCAAAGTTCCTATTCCAGCCATGCATTATTGCGATGGTAAACTGTTATCTATGCCCCTCTTAGGCCACCGTAGATGCACATTTTTAGTCAAGTATGAAATAGATATTAACCCTGGATAGGTACGGTCCTCGGACACCCCTTTAAGGGTATACTCGGACGCGAACGACCCCGACGCCAAAAAAAATTCTTGAAAAATCAGTTTTTGCAGTAACCTCCTTTTTTCTTTTGCCAAAAAAAACTTCAATGAATGCTTAAAACAACTGTAAAGATAAATACTACTCATCTGCAGAAAAACTATTTATTATAAATATTTTAAAAAATTAAGTAGAAAAAAAAAAGACCTGACATAAAAATTCATAAAAAAAAAGTTTATACATATATACACAAATCCTTTTAGGAATTGATTCTTGAATGTTTAGGACACATCTTGATGTATTTTGGATGAAGTCAGACCCATGGAGGTGAAGATCTGAAATGAGAAAAAAAGGGTAACTTTTTTTGGCCAAAAAAAATTGTACAAATTTCATGAATTTTTTTGGGTACCCAAATGAAATAGGAAGTGGCTAATTTTTTAGGGAATAAACATATGTTATCCTAAAATAGAAATATGTAAAAAAATCTTCATTATTTTGTAAATTACATTTATATCAGGGGCCATATCTAAAGGTAATTTTTTGAGTACTTGGAAATTTCGTAAAAAAATACATATATTTAATATATAATATGATATTTATGCAGGTAAAAATATACCAAAATATCACAAATTCTATAGGGAACAAGAATATATATAGATAGGGCAGCTTACGCTTCGGATATGTCCACAAAATGGCCGCCAACCACACTGACTCAGACTCCCTAATCTGCCACTTGAAATGTAGGAAGGGTATGTCAATTTCAAGGTGTTATTTACTAATCTAATTAATATTGGATATGCATAAAAATTGTATGGTGGGTTGCTGGATAATTGTCGATTATTTTACGTTTATAAAATTAAAATTCTGACCCAAAAAAATTTTTTAGAAGGGAAATAAAATCGAAAAAAAAAAATGTAAAACAATATTTTAGCTAAAAAAATTTGATGATATTCAATCAAAAAAAAAGTTAACAAAATTTTCCGACAAATAAACATCTAGAGGAATCATTACTCTGTGATAGTTCCTTAGTACGTAGTAATTTTGAAAGAATTGGGAAAAAACGATAAAATGGCAATCACCGGAAAATCGAACACATACCTATATATACGCCATATCTGGCTAAAAAAAAGATAGGCATGGGTAGCCAGATCATCTAGAAACACTTTCCAACACTATAAAAATATAAGTTTTGCGACACTACTTGCCAATTCCTTACGGTAACATGACTAAGCAAAAAAATGCAAAACAAATAAAAAGGGGCACTCGTGGAAAAATGGCCATTCTAATATACGGCATTTCAGAAAAAAAAAATTTCAGCCACGTGCTAGGCAAACCATCAAGGCATATTTTCCGACAAATAAACATATAAATGAAATATTACTCTGTGATAGTTCCTTAGTACGTAGTAATTTTGAAAGAAATGGGAAAAAACGAAAAAATGGCAATCACAGGAAAATCGAACACATACTTATATATACGCCATATCTGGCTAAAAAAAAAATCAGGCATGGGTAGCCAGATCATCTAGAAACACTTTCCAACACTATAAAAATATAAGTTTTGCGACACTACTTGCCAATTCCTTACGGTAACATGACTAAGCAAAAAAATGCAAAACAAATAAAAAGGGGCACTCGCGGAAAAATGCCCAACATTCTAATATACGGCATCTCAGATAAAAAAAAAAGACATGCACGTGTTAGCCCAACCATCAAGGCACACTTTCTAACACATAAACATGAAAAAAAAATCAATAATATACGGCAATTCCTTACTACGTAGTAAATTTTTACAAATATTGAAAAAAAAAACAGAAATTGGCAACCGCAGTTAAATACCCAATATACCAATAACTACGTCGTATCTGACAAAAACAAAATCACGCATGGGTAGCCAGATCATCTAGACACACTTTCCAACATTAAAAAAGCAAAAGTTTTACGACACTATTTCGCAATATCTTACGGAAAAAATGACTTGGCAAAAAAATTAAAAAAAATTAAAAAGGGACACTCGCGGTAAAATGCCCGACATTCTAATATACGACATCTCAGATAAAAAAAAAGACATGCACGTGTTAGCCCAACCATCAAGGCACACTTTCTAACACATAAACATGAAAAAAAAATGAATAATATACGGCAATTCCTTACTACGTAGTAATTTTTACAAATATTGAAAAAAAAACAGAAATTGGTAACCGCAGTTAAATACCCAATATACCAATAACTACGTCGTATCTGACAAAAACAAAGTCATGCATGGGTAGCCAGATCATCTAGACACACTTTCCAACACTAAACAAGCAAAAGTTTTACGACACTATTTGGCAATATCTTACGGAAAAATGACTTGGCAAAAAAAATGAAAAAAAATGATTAAGGGGCCCTCGCGGTAAAATGGTCCTCGTGGTGATGAACGACATTTTAACTAAAAAAAAAAACATGCACATGGTAGCCAAACAATCCACCAAGACTTTCCACAACTGATAACCTATACAAGTTGCACCATTCTACGACAATTTCATAATACGTAATAACTTTGATAATTATGCAAACTACCTCAGAAGGGTAAACTCGGACGCGAACGACCCCGATGCGTCTCAGAAATCGGGGAAGGAGTACAGCTACAGCAATGCACATCTGGACACTACTAGAGCGTGTAGGGGAGACACCTCCTGCAGGTCGATCACCCACAAATTCAGTCACAGGGGTGAGTCACGTGAGAAAAACCTGTTTTTTTTTGACGCTCGGGGTCGCAAACGACCCACCGTACCTATCCAGGGTTAAAGCATGTGGATACTAGTTGATAATAATCATATTATACTCAATACATTGTCTTTTGCACCAAACACATATGACTTCACTGACCTTGTAGGCAGAGTTTAAATTATTCGTGGCAGCCATTTTGTAAAACGGTCACCATTTTTTATCCTAGGGGCAATCTGGAATGTCCCTATATCCAAAATGTGTCCCAAGGGTATGCTATAACTGTGTACCAAATTTCATGATTGTATCATCAAAGGCACAAAACTACAAGAATATTTCACAGACCTGCTGGATCTCTCTCTCTCTCTCTCCTCTCTCTCTCTCTCTCTCTCTCTCTCTCTCTCTCTCTCTCTCTCTCTCTCTCTCTCTCTCTCTCTCTCTCTCTCTCTCGTCTAAATTCAGGCACCAGCTTGTATGCACACAGATAGGCAATAATCGTTTCAGCTGTACAATCATATTAGATCTGCCAGCTTGAATACTAGTGCCAATTGAGAGTCTATGCGGGCATCATCGATTTGGGACACCAGTTCTCTGAGAACTATGCTAGGATTGATATCATCCTGGTCATTAAAAGTTCTCTTTGTGTCCCTTGCTCTGTTATAGAGGGAAACCAGACACTTCATATGGTACAGGGCATCTTGTGCCATCATATCACCAGCACTCAGTTTAGCAATAAGTGACTTGTCTTCTAGTTTCAGAGCACATTTTCTGACCCGTCTGTCCAAGTTGAAGGTAGAAGCTTTGCACAGAGACTCGTTATCTGCTGGCCTGTCACAAAAGAAACACGTTTCAAGTAGTGTCTCTGAGCGGTCCGCACTCTGATGGGTAAACTTTGGTGTCACGCCTTCGGTATCGCAACTGGTTGTTTTCCTCTTCTTTGCCCGAGTCAATTGAGTTTTGTTGTTTTGTAATCTGCTCGAATCATGCCACTTAACCCTGAGGTGCTGTAAGGTGGACTCAATACACTCACCATCGTCCAAGTGGGACATGTCGAGTGATTTTGAGAGGCAGTTGATCTCACTGAACCTGAGAAGGCTGTCTGCAAGACTCTGCTATCAAGATCCTCCTGTGGTTCGTTTGGAATCAGCTGGACAATGAAGAGGTTCAGTAGTGTCCATCTGACACAACACACATAGGTTCCAGTCTGTCTGGTTAATTTATGCAACAGTCGTACTTGGCCCTCCCTGGTGGGGGTCCAGTAGTTTGAAATTCTTGGTCATTGTCTCGAACCAACACCAAGTCAAGTGGGGGATTAGTCTATTGCTACACTACAGTGGAGTTATCACCTGAAAACAGAAAAGAATAGTTAAAATGTGGAACCCCAGCCCAGGGGAGATGCATAATTATATCCACAATAGAGATTTGGGTGACTGGCACTCGATGTCCCCAATAGGCCACCATACATTATTTCTTCGCGCTGTTCAGGACCATATTAAAACCAAATCAATAGGAACACACCATTGTAGTTTCAACATTTCTCTTATGCAATTATTAAAAAATAATACAGTGAGTACATCAATATCGATTTAGCAAATTTGTGCATTTAGTCGCTACATTCCTACCTACTGGTATGTAATTATCAATGGAGATATTCATGGGGTCTAAGTTCCTTTCATCAAGTTTGATTTTTTTATCCATTTCTATTTCCAGGAACAATATTCAGGTGTAATTCAGAATTTCAGATGCATGATTATGTTTCAAAGTTCCTATTCCAGCCATGCATTATTGCGATGGTAAACTGTTATCTATTCCTCTCTTAGGCCACCGTAGGTGCATATTTTTAGTCAAGTATGAAATAGATATTAAAGCATGTGGATACTAGTTGATAATAATCATATTATACTCAATACATTGTTTTTTGCACCAATCACATATGACTTCACTGACCTTGTAGGTAGAGTTTAAATTATTTGTGGCAGCCATTTTGTAAAACGGTCACCATTTTCATCCTAGGGGCAATCTGGAATGTCCCTATATCCAAAATGTTTCCCATGGGTATACTATAACTGTGTACCAAATTTCATGATTGTATCATCAAAGGCACAAAACTACCAGAATATTTCACAGACCTGCTGGATCTCTCTCTCTCTCTCTCTCTCTCTCTCTCTCTCTCTCTCTCTCTCTCTCTCTCTCTCTCTCTCTCTCTCTCTCTCGTCTAAGTTCAGGCACCAGCTTGTATGCACACAGATAGGCAATAATCGTTTCAGCTGTACAATCATACTAGATCTGCCAGCTTGAATACTAGTGCCACATGAGAGTCTATGCGGGCATCATTGATTTGGGACACCAGTTCTCTGAGAACTATGCTAGGATTGATATCATCCTGGTCATCCAAAGTTCTCTTTGTGTCCCTTGCTCTGTTATAGAGGGAAACCAGACACTTCATACGGTACAGGGCATCTTGTGCCATCATATCACCAGCACTCAGTTTAGCAATAAGTGACTTGTCTTCTAGTTTCAGAGCACATTTTCTGACCCGTCTGTCCAAGTTGAAGGTAGAAGCCTTGCGCAGATACTTGTTATCTGCTGGCCTGTCACAAAAGAAACACGTTTCAAGTAGTGTCTCTGAGCGGTCCACACTCTGATGGGTAAACTTTGGTGTCACGCCTTCGGTATCGCAAATGGTTGTTTTCCTCTCCTTTGCCCGAGTCAATTGGGTTTTGTTGTATTGTAATCTGCTCGAATCATGCCACTTAGCCCTGAGGTGCTGTAAGGTGGACTCAATACCCTCACCATCGTCCAAGTGGGACATGTCGAATGATTTTGAGAGGCAGTCGATCTCACTGAACCTGAGAAGGCTGTCTGCAAGAGTCTGGTATCCAGATCCTCCTGTGGTTCGTTTGGAATCAGCTGGACAATGAAGAGGTTCAGTAGTGTCCATCTGACACAACACACATAGGTTCCAGTCTGTCTGGTTAATGTATGCAACAGTCGTACTTGGCCCTCCCTGGTGGGGGTCCAATAGTTTGAAATTCTTGGCCATTGTCTCGAACCAACACCAAGTCAAGTGGGGGATTAGTCTATTGCTACACTACAGTGGAGTTATCACCTGAAAAAAGAAAAGAATAGTTAAAATGTGGAACCCCAGCCCAGGGGAGATGCATAATTATATCCACAATAGAGATTTGGGTGACTGGCACTCGATGTCCCCAATAGGCCACCATACATTATTTCTTCGCGCTATTCAGGACCATATTAAAACCAAATCAATAGAAACACACCATTGTAGTTTCAACATTTCTCTTATGCAATTATAAAAAAATGATACAGTGAGTACATCAATATCGATTTAGAAAATTTGTGCATTTAGTCGCTACATTCCTAGCTACTGGTATGTAATTATTAATGGAGATATTCATGGGGTCTAAGTTCTTTTCATCAAGTTTTATTTTTTTATCCATTTCTATTTCCAGGAACAATATTCAGGTGTCATTCAGAATTTCAGATGCATGATTATGTTTCAAAGTTCCTATTCCAGCCATGCATTATTGCAATGGTAAACTGTTATCTATGCCCCTCTTAGGCCACCGTAAATGCATATTTTTAGTCAAGTATGAAATAGATATTAAAGCATGTGGATACTAGTTGATAATAATCATATTATACTCAATACATTGTCTTTTGCACCAAGCACATATGACTTCACTGACCTTATAGGCAGAGTTTAAATTATTCGTGGCAGCCATTTTGTAAAACGGTCACCATTTTTATCCTAGGGTCAATATGGAATGTCCCTATATCCAAAATGTTTCCCAAGGATTTGCTATAACTGTGTACCAAATTTCATGATTGTATCATCAAAGCCACAAAACTACCAGGATATTTCACAGACCTGCTGGATCTCTCTCTCTCTCTCTCTCTCTCTCTCTCTCTCTCTCTCTCTCTCTCTCTCTCTCTCTCTCTCGTCTAAGCTCAGGCACCAGCTTTTATGCACACAGATAGGCAATAATCGTTTCAGCTGTACAATCATATTAGATCTGCCAGCTTGAATACTAGTGCCACATGAGAGTCCATGCGGGCATCATCGATTTGGGACACCAGTTCTCTGAGAACTATGCTAGGATTGATATCAGCCTGGTCATCCAAAGTTCTCTTTGTGTCCCTTGCTCTGTTATAAAGGGAAACCAGACACTTCATATGGTACAGGGCATCTTGTGCCATCATATCACCAGCACTCAGTTTAGCAATAAGTGACTTGTCTTCTAGTTTCAGAGCACATTTTCTGACCCGTCTGTCCAAGCTGAAGGTAGAAGCTTTGCGCAGAGACTTGTTATCTGCTGGCCTGTCACAAAAGAAACACGTTTCAAGTAGTGTCTCTGAGCGGTCCGCACTCTGATGGGTAAACTTTGGTGTCACGCCTTCGGTATAGCAACTGGTTGTTTTCCTCTTCTTTGCCCGAGTCAATTGAGTTTTGTTGTATTGTAATCTGCTCGAATCATGCCACTTAACCCTGAGGTGCTGTAAGGTGGACTCAATACCCTCACCATCGTCCAAGTGGGACATGTCGAGTGATTATGAGAGGCAGTCGATCTCACTGAACCTGAGAAGGCTGTCTGCAAGAGTCTGGTATCAAGATCCTCCTGTGCTTAGTTTGGAATCAGCTGGACAATGAAAAGGTTCAGTAGTTTCCATCTGACACGTCACACATAGGTTCCAGTCTGTCTGGTTAATTTATGCAACAGTTGTACTTGGCCCTCCCTGGTGGGGGTCCAATAGTTTGAAATTCTTGGTAATTGTCTCGAACCAACACCATGTCAAGTGGGGGATTAGTCTATTGCTACACTACAGTCAAGTTATCACCTGAAAACAGAAAAGAATAGTTAAAATGTGGAACCCCAGCCCAGGGGAGATGCATAATTATATCCACAATAGAGATTTGGGTGACTGGCACTCGATGTCCCCAGTAGGCCACCATACATTATATCTTCGCGCTGTTCAGGACTCAGTTTAGCAATAAGTGACTTGTCTTCCAGTTTCAGAGCACATTTTCTGACCCGTCTGTCCAAGTTGAAGGTAGAAGCCTTGCGCAGAGACACCTTATCTGCTGGCCTGTCACAAAAGAAACACGTTTAAAGTGGTGTCTCTGAGCGGTCAACACTCTGATGGGTAAACTTTGGTGTCACACCTTCGGTATCGCAACTGGTTGTTTTCCTCTTCTTTGCCCGAGTCAATTGAGTTTTGTTGTATTGTAATCTGCTCGAATCATGCCACTTAACCCTGAGGTGCTGTAAGGTGGACTCAATACCCTCACCATCGTCCAAGTGGGACATGTTGAGGGATTTTGAGAGGCAGTCGATCTCACTGAACCTGAAAAGGCTTTCTGCAAGAGTCTGGTATCCATGTCCCTATATCCAAAATGTTTCCCAAGGGTTTGCTATAACTGTGTACCAAATTTCATGATTGTATCATCAAAGCCACAAAACTACCAGGATATTTCACAGACCTGCTGGATCTCTCTCTCTCTCTCTCTCTCTCTCTCTCTCTCTCTCTCACTCTCTCTCTCTCTCTCTCTCTCTCTCTCTCTCTCTATCTCTCTCTCTCTCTCTCTCTCTCTCGTCTAAGCTCAGGCACCAGCTTTTATGCACACAGATAGGCAATAATCGTTTCAGCTGTACAATCATATTAGATCTGCCAGCTTGAATACTAGTGCCACATGAGAGTCCATGCGGGCATCATCGATTTGGGACACCAGTTCTCTGAGAACTATGCTAGGATTGATATCAGCCTGGTCATCCAAAGTTCTCTTTGTGTCCCTTGCTCTGTTATAAAGGGAAACCAGACACTTCATATGGTACAGGGCATCTTGTGCCATCATATCACCAGCACTCAGTTTAGCAATAAGTGACTTGTATTCTAGTTTCAGAGCACATTTTCTGACCCATCTGTCCAAGTTGAAGGTAGAAGCCTTGCGCAGAGACTCGTTATCTGCTGGCCTTTCACAAAAGAAACACGTTTCAAGTAGTGTCTCTGAGCGGTCCACACTCTGATGGGAAAACTTTGGTGTCACGCCTTCGGTATCGCAACTGGTTGTTTTCCTCTTTTCTGCCCGAGTCAATTGAGTTTTGTTGTATTGTAATCTGCTCGAATCATGCCACTTAACCCTGAGGTGCTGTATGGTGGACTCAATACCCTCACCATCGTCCAAGTGGGACATGTCGAGGGATTTTGAGAGGCAGTCGATCTCACTGAACCTGAGAAGGCTGTCTGCAAGAGTCTGGTATCCAGATCCTCCTGTGCTTCGTTTGGAATCAGCTGGACAATGAAGAGGTTCAGTAGTGTCCATCTGACACAACACACATAGGTTCCAGTCTGTCTGGTTAATTTATGCAACAGTCGTACTTGGCCCTCCCTGGTGGGGGTCCAATAGTTTGAAATTCTTGGTCATTGTCTCGAACCAACACCAAGTCAAGTGGGGGATTAGTCTATTGCTACACTACAGTGGAGTTATCACCTGAAAAAAAGAAAAGAATAGTTAAAATGTGGAACCCCAGCCCAGGGGAGATGCATAATTATATCCACAATAGAAATTTGGGTGACTGGCACTCGATGTCCCCAATAGGCCACCATACATTATTTCTTCGCGCTATTCAGGACCATATTAAAACCAAATCAATAGAAACACACCATTGTAGTTTCAACATTTCTCTTATGCAATTATAAAAAAATAATACAGTGAGTACATCAATATCGATTTAGAAAATTTGTGCATTTAGTCGCTACATTCCTACCTACTGGTATGTAATTATTAATGGAGATATTCATGGGTTCTGAGTTCCTTTCATCAAGTTTGATTTTTTTTATCCATTTCTATTTCCAGGAACAATATTCAGGTGTAATTCAGAATTTCAGATGCATGATTATGTTTCAAAGTTCCTATTCCAGCCATGCATTATTGCGATGGTAAACTGTTATCTATGCCCCTCTTAGGCCACCGAGATGCATATTTTTAGTCAAGTATGAAATAGATATTAAAGCATGTGGATACTAGTTGATAATAATCATATTATACTCAATACATTGTCTTTTGCACCAAACACATATGACTTCACTGACCTTGTAGGCAGAGTTTAAATTATTCGTGGCAGCCATTTTGTAAAACGGTCACCATTTTTATCCTAGGGGCAATCTGGAATATCCCTATATCCAAAATGTGTCCCAAGGGTATGCTATAACTGTGTACCAAATTTCATGATTGTATCATCAAAGGCACAAAACTACCAGAATATTTCACAAACCTGCTGGATCTTTCTCTCTCTCTCTCTCTCTCTCTCTCTCTCTCTCTCTCTCTCTCTCTCTCTCTCTCTCTCTCTCTCTCTCTCTCTCTCGTCTAAGGTCAGGCACCAGCTTGTATGCACGCAGATAGGCAATAATCGTTATTAATAATTATTTCGGATGTATCTTGATAATAGGAATTGTATTAATAATAATATTAGGTTTTTATCAATACTTCGTTACTAGTAGTAATAGTAATGGTATTGATAATAATTGAGTGTGAGTGCTTACAGAATTTTTTATTAATAGCACATTTACGTAAATGTATGCAGGCTCATCCAAACGTAAGAGATAACAGAATAAATGTGTTCTGATATCAAACTAAATCCCTTATATTTTCCCTCAAGACTTGCGTTCTTAAGAATATTCATCTTTCTCTCATATCGGCTTGGCTGGGGAAAGTAAGGTGAGGTCAGATTAGGTTTGGTGTTTAGTGAAGTTCTGTTGAATTTCTAGGTCATGGCGCCCCTTAGCCGGTGAGGTTTGCAGTTGGTATATAACTAGTGTAGCTCCTTTATGATTCCTCTCATTACTGTATAGGAATGATGTCCTGTTGTTCTAAGTAAAGTTCTAAAAGACAATCATGATTATTGGGTTCATTAGAGATATGGAAGATGGATTAACTAAGTGCGTAGTTTAGATTCTTAAACAAGAAATTGTCAGCATTTTCCGGTACATTTCGGTGATTGCGATTGCATCAGTTTTATTA
>NC_090732.1:69756911-69761911 GCF_036898095.1 Palaemon carinicauda
AATATAAACAGTCAGCGCGGGTCGGTCTGTCCGGGCAGCATCCGCCGTGCATTCATTTTGGTCCCCCCCCCCATATCTACACTAATACACAATATAAATCAATAAAAATTTAATTGAATACTCACCAATATCCCTGCTACTTGTCTATAGGGTAGCCTTTCCTCTTCTTGACCTCCAAAAGTCGTTGAGGAACACTATCGGTGAGGTTTTGTAGTATTTCGGCAGGTATTTCCACCCACACCTTATGGAGCGCCGCCTCGAGAAGTGTCACGTTTGTCGTCACTTCTTTACGAAGGCGGGCTTTAACTATCGCCCAAAGGTTCTCAATGGGCGAAATATCAGGACTTTGACCTGGCCAATCAGGAATATAGTTCACCTCGCTATTTTCCAGCCACTTCTTCACTTTTTTAGCCGTATGGCAAGGGGCACCGTCCTGCTGAAAAATTTCAGCTCCTGTAGCCGCAAAATAATCCGCTAAATTGTCTTTTAAAATGTTCAAATAGCGGTCAGCATTAACCGTTATGCCTTTAGGCAAAACAACAAGGCTTGGGGCACCACCGTAGGCAAACGAACCCCAGACCATAAGCGATGCTGGGTGCTTAACTGTCTTGGCCGTGAGATTAGGCTTAAGAGGATCCGACCCCTTTCGCCGCCACACTTTTTTCCCGGTAGTCTCACTCACACAAAAGGTCGCTTCGTCACTCCACAAGACACTTTGCCACTGCTCCAAGGTCCAATCCTTGTATGTCTTGGCAAAAGCAACCCTCCTCTGCCTTTGTTTCAAAGTTAAAGCGGGCTTCTTTCTCGCGATCACTTTCTCGTAGTCGAGGCGCTTCGACAGGTTTTCCTGAATCGTACGAACACTGACGTCGCTCAACAATTTAGGGTTCTGTTCTTTCAGTTGCTTAGCCGTTAATGTTGGATTTTCTTCTAGGCTTCGCTTTAATATAACTAAAGTACGATCAGGAATCTTCCGGGGAGGGGAACCAGCCTGGGAGTGAGAAGGGATCTCGGCGTTACCTCCTGCCTTGTACTTCGCCACCAAGCGCCTCACTGTCCTCTCTTTCACGCCAGTATTCTTCACTATTTCCTTCGTTTGCAGACCTAAATTATGACAGGTTATCACTCTAACAATGTCATCGTGACTTGTACGGTGTCTAGACATCACTGGGGGGGGTTTGATACACAAAAATGCCACGCGAACTCACAAAAGAACGATTGCAACTCGGCCCTCTCAACCTGACACAACCTCACTCCACGACTACAGGAAACACACTGGCTAGCTTCCACCTACGCACATATGTAGATGCCAACTTGTATAAAAAGATGCCAATTAGTCAATTTGCCCCAGTCGATTTTTTCCCCGATAAACCCCATGCCTCCGATTTGCGCGGAACGCTGTGTCCGGCCCACTACCCGGACAGACCGATCCGCGCTGACTGTATATATATATATATATATATATATATATATATATATATATATATATATATATATATATATATATATATATACATGTATGTATGCATATATATATATATATATATATATATATATATATATATATATATATATATATATATATATATATATATATATATATATATATATATATATATATATATATATATATATATATATATGTATATATATGTATATATATGTATATATATATATATATATATATATATATATATATATATATATATCAGCCCATTTTCCTTACCCTCGTCTGTTTTCGTCTAAAGACCCTTTTAATATGGCAAGAGACTTTGGAAAGGGATCGCTTGAGCCTAAATGGCGTTAAGATTTAAGCTATGGTGAGCAGTAAGGAAGGTATGAACAGGATAGCCATACATGAACGTAGAGAAGCAGTTATAAAACAGGTAGAACAATTTAGATACGTAGGATCTACTATAAATCAGGATGGAGGATGTGAGACTAAAGATGATAATAGGATAAAAGTAGCATGGGGAAAGTAGAAGGAGGTAGCAGGAGTAGTATGTGATAAGAAAATGCCAATCAAGGTAAAAGTCAAGATCTATTGCACAGTAAGACTAAAAACTTGGGCTTTATGACGAAAAGAAGAAGGAAAGCTTGAGCGAACAGAGATGAGAATGCTAAGGTGGATGATGAAAATACCACTACTTGAAAGACTGGAAAATGATGAAATAAGAAGAATGGCAGGTGAAGTAAGGATTAAAGATATAAGTGTCACGAATGGTGTGGGCACGTGTTAAGGATGGATGGTTGGAAAGGAGTGATGAGGGCTTGGCAGAAAACTGTTTTGGGGAAAAATCAAGAGGGTGGCAAAAAATTAGATGGCGAGATAAGGTGAACGATGATGTGGAGAAAAGAGGTCTGTTGGAAGAGGATGCCTTTGATATAAAACATTGCAGAGGGCGCATCAGGCAACCGATCCCTTAATATAGTGATAACGGTGAGGAAAAAGATAGTTCTTTCGATATTATTCTAAAGAAATCAAATAATCAATTAAGCAAACTTATACTCCTTATCAATGTTACTTTGCATGCAGCCTAATGAGTACTTTTCTCATTGTTTCTCAGTTCCCTCTCAACAGCGTACACGTTTTTTCGCTCTTATTCCCTTCGCAATCTGTAAGCTGCTTTCTTTTTTTACTTATTTTTTTTTACAGGTTAGTCGTTGGTTAGTTTGGTTGATTCATTCCACATATGCCAGTTACACGTTCCTTTTATATTTCTTTCTTCATCTATCATTCCCTTCGTCTCATTTTTCTTGTTTTAGGTACAGAGATTGTCTTCCGAGACGATGGCGGTGGCGTCAGTCTCCTTAATGTGCCCAATCTCACTGTCACGCCACTGGTTTCCAATTCCACATTCGTAAGTAAATGACTTTGGTATCTAAAAAATATCTTGAAGAGTTTCATTTACTATCACTTCTTTTTCTATTTTCTTGGCAGGTTGAAACCACCAAATACATTTCAAGTTAACCCTTTTTCAGTACAAGTTATTGGAGTTTACTACATAGGTGAATGAAAAACTAAAATGCTTCCAAATAATGGTGCTGGGAACTGTTAATTGTATTTTAACGCTAAAAATATTTTTATTGTTGCAATTTCTAATGTTACAATTAAAGAAGCTCCCAGATTTAAAAGTTGTTAACATGAGACTTTAGATTAATCCTTATTATTTAGAATTATATAACGGTTAAAGAGTATAATTTGTTTCCTAGTTTAAGATAATTAATTTGAAACTAGAAAATCAATGGTATACATCAGTGCAATGTTTAACAATGTATATTTTTCCTTCGTTTTCAGCGTCAATTAAGTATCGAGTTATTCGACGTCTCTCCTGACAAGAAATACATTTTATTAAAACATGATGTTCGTCAGGTAAGCCTATAAAAAATTTTGAAAAAAAAAAAAAATATGCATATATGCCTTCAGTCTCTCAGAATTGAAACAGATTCTATGCATTGGTCTTGTTTATAAAATAATCATACACGCATTCTTTGTATCCCTCATACTTAAGCAGTAATCATACAAATATGAATGGTACTTAGTTATTTGCATACTTTCTTAGTCTACTAGGCTGTAATATTGAAACACTCTTATCAGTAATATAACATTGCTACGAGGTAGATGAATCAACTCATATTTACATTAGAATAAAAAAAATCTGTTATATTCATTCATAAGTTCTTAAGAAAATTCGGTTTCTCACACATTTACATTTCAAAACTCTAGTGTTGGTTAACTTTGCCTGAAGAAAATCAATAAGATACCACACATTTCTATCTCTAGATATATCAAATAAAATACAATATTCTGAGATTACGGTGGAATAAAAAGAAATCATCATTCAGCCTCTTTCCTATTCTTAGCTTTGATTAAAAATGAAAAAACTTTATTGTTTTATACGACCATAACATTTTTTATACATACTATACACATTGATATTCAACACACGCAGACACCCAAGGGATGCCCATACACACACACAAACATACATATATATATATATATATATATATATATATATATATATATATATATATATATATATATATATATATATATATATATATATATATATATATATATATATGTATGTGTGTGTATGTATGTATTTGTTTTTTTAACATAAAACCATTTCCCTAACAGCAGGAGGTTCAAGAGAGGAATAACTCAAGTAACTTTCCCATTCAAACTTTATCTTCTTAGAAGGCTCATCCACATCTGTCTAATACCCTTATACACATGTGCCATTCAACTTTATCTTGTATTCAATAATGAGCTTCAGGGTTTCGAGGCCCTTCTTGCCATCTACCCAACCTTTCGTGGGTCTTCATCTCCTAGCCTAGCCTCTACCGTTTGCATTATACTCTCTGCTCACTAACCAACTGATCATTCTCTCCACGTGACTGAATTCTGATTATCTTAAAATTTCTTATCTTGTCAATTCTACTTACACTATATACAGTATATTACACTAAAAGTACATTTCAACATTTTAAACCTTGCCTTTTATTTTTCAAATTCTGAATCAATACTTTACTCTCATAAAGAAAGTAGATTCAATGATCCCTCCATACAAATCCAACTTGGCTTTACTTGACAACTCAAGTTTCTTACCAGTCTTTTGCACACATCCTGCTACATTTCTTTCTATTTGGTGACTTGTTATTTCTCTTATCTTGTCAAAATCAACCACTTTTATTCTTCCACTATTTATACTAACTTCATTACGGCGCTGGTGTCAGTCTCCTCAATGTCTCTAAACTCACTGCCACGTCACTGGTTGCCAGTTTCACTAGGGTTGGTTTCCATTTACTCTGATTGCCTCACTCTAACTAACATTTATTCTCACTGTCTTCTCTTATCAGCATCTGTAGCTTTTCTTTACTGCCCATGATCATTACATTTTAATTTGCAAATATCAACAATTCCATATCACATACACAACGCATTTTCCTATCTCACACATTTCAATCTATATCGCATTTTTTCATCCAAAAAG
>NC_090732.1:69766911-69836911 GCF_036898095.1 Palaemon carinicauda
GGAGATCACCCATCCTTCAGCAATTGGTTCAGTTGCATGAAGCATCACCAGGGTATCAGCTTTTGTTTGGGAAATTTTATCAATTTTGGAAAAATGTTCTTTGTTGGTTTTCACATGTAGTTTGTTGACTGGCAGCACTGACTTATTGACCTTGAGGGCCTCCTCAGTAGGGTACAAAGTAAGCAAATATTTTGTGAGATTACTGGCTAAAAAAAGTCTTAATATTTTGTATAGATGTAGCATTTTTACCATGTCGCCAAATACCCTTGATAGAATCAGCCAGAGCATAATTATCAAGTAGTATGTGACAACCTTCATACTCACTGGACCTTGGAATCATCACTCTGATGAACTCTTTAACAAGTTTCTTGAAGTTTTTTGGTAGTGCTGCTGTGATGCTTTCAGGAACAATTGACATGCCATCTACAATGAGGTAGGCATTCTCACGCACTGGTAAATCAGATTATCCATGCTGTGATGGAAGTTCTTCGAGGAGGAAGTGTAACAGTTCACTCTTATTTGTGCAAGTAATCAGTATTTCATCCATATTTATTAGGTAGGCATCAGTGGTAGAAAATTCGTAGGTGGATATCACTTCCTGAAGTTTTATTTGGCAATTCAACTTGGTAATGATAAGTATTTGGGCAAAAAGAGAAGTTATGGCTTTCGGCTGAACATCTCCTTTGGCATCATTGCATGCAATCTTTTCTGTCATATAACATCCCATTGCTTGTTGTCCCCTGGTTTCTATGTTTAATATGTTCTCTTGAATACTTTCAGGGATCATTTGTCTTGTCAAAATGTCGTAAAGCCTTAGTGAAGTTTCTACAAAGTTATTTTTTTTTTTTCTGTGGCGAAACATCGCTGGTGCCAAATTATGATGGTGAGTTCTGGGTAAGTGTGTTATAGCAAGCACTTCTTCAGCTTCTAATGTACCTAGGCAAAATTGCAGTAGTGTTACAGGTCGGTTGCTGATTGCCTTTAAGCCACTATCTTCCTTTAGGATTTTCCTTAAAAACTCTTGCCCTAGATAAATGCCAACACCAGTGAAAGATATGTGGTTAGTCTTCAAAGCAAAGCCTCCAGCTAGTAACCTTTCCCACATGATCTCATTGGAAGTTCTGGTGTTATCAACTCTGGCTAGTTATTGAGTAATAATCTGTGTATAATCTAGTCTGTTGTGACTAAAGAATAAGTGGCACATATTCTCCAGTCATGTCAAGTATAAATGAAAGTATGTGTCCTTTAATTAGTAGATGAAGTTAAGCCTATAACTTGTCACATATACATCCTTGCCCACCAGTAGAGTGGTTACCTGCTATCAAAGTAATCCAGCTGCTTCTCTAAGTTTATTTGTTCAACTTCCATCAGAGGTTTTTAGGAGATTTCTTGACATCTGTTTTGTTCCCATAAGCTTCAGCTAAAACTGAAAAAACTTCAGATAAGCCATAAAAAATTGTGTTCCTGAAGAATGCTGAAAACCACAGATAAAAGATACTTACTGAGTCATCATATTGCCTCTGTTTTCTGACATACAAACATAAGCAGACTGATCTGTACTTTTCTGGAAAAAGAAGCATTTGTTCTAATCCATTTATTTTCACTGTCATATTAGAATTATACCAACAAAACACTTGTCATTACCACTCATCAGAATAATGGAAAAATAGAAAACAATTAATCATACTATTTGTACTCAAATAATAGTATTGATCATAACTGATAATAACATCTGAACGAGGACTTTCTTACTATAAATACAAATATATACAGCAATTACTACATTACAGAACCCATTACCTATTTTCCCTATGTAACATTGGTTTCTTTACGCAGGTCAATTCTCCATGATTATCATAAGCATTGCTTTGCTAAATAGAATTAATCTATCTGCAAAATCATAATTCTTATGAGTTTCTCTTTCATGAATTGAATAAAAGTGATATCTACGTCGCATAGTATACTTTGTTTATTGAATTTAGTGGATACCGTCATATGACCATTTATACTAAAATATTAAAAGTATATTATTTGTAGCAAGGAACTCAGTTTTAAAGCATATTCGTTTGAAGTTGAATTAACAGATTTTTTCTATTGATATATCGCGACGACATTCACAAAAAAAATGGTGTCCATGGAGCTTCTTGAACGAAGCTTACAACGCTAGTTGGAAAAGCAGGATGCTATAAGCCCAAGGGCTCTGACAGAAAAAAAAGATAGCCCAATGAGGAAAGGAAATACTTAAATGAATAAACTACGAGAGAATTATTGAACAATTGAAGTATAATATTTTAAAACTATGTTCCATAGTTTTATAAACTATAAAAACTGAAAAAAACAGGAGGAAGAGAAATAAGATAGAATAGTGTACCCTCAAGCAAGACAACTACATCAAGACAGTGGAAGGCCCATGGTTCAGAGGATAGGGCACTACCCAAGATTAAAGAACAATGGTTTGATTTGGAATTGTCCTCCTAGATAAGCTACTTACCATAGCTAAAGAGTCTTGTATACCCTTACCAAAAGGAAAGTAGCCACTGAACGATTATAGTACACTAGATAACCCCTTGAGCGAATCTAACATTGCATTGCTTAAACGAGTCATTATGAGGTTAACAACAGTTATGAAACTTCAGTCAAGTAGATGTTCACTTTTTTATTCATTTAGGCACTCTAATGTCTCATATATTTTAATCGGAATAGCGGACAATATTTGACCTTGGCAACAGACTTTATTATATGCGTGAGGGTACACTCTGGCACACTATTCTATATTAGTTTTTCTTTTATTATTCTTGTTCTTTTGAAATGGTGTGTTGGGCAAACTTAATAGAAGGGCCATGGATGCTTGGTGGTTCATCCAGTTGTCTTTTCCTTAACTGTTTTTTTTTCTCTCTCTCTTTTCAAAACCAATCTTACTCTCCTCCCTTCAGTTGAAGTGGCTATCCTTCAGGGTATTTAGCCTTGTATGGTGAATAGGCTCTGCCGTATTGACCAGTTTTTTTTTACTTTTTATTTATAGTCTATGGATTTTATCAATCACTTTATTTATATTTCTGTACATATTGTTTTTGCTATCATTATTGTTAATTTTCTTTTCAAGTGCGATGTATCTCTTTTATTATTATCAATTCTTATGCTGTCTGGAGACATTGAGCGCAATCTGGGACCAGTACATCGTAGACTCCGTCAGTGTTCCCTACTGTATTGCAATATTCATGTTCTTCATTCAAGACCTTACAATTGTGTCCAGGCAGTATGATATTCTTTTGTGCTCAGAAACTTTGGCTTCTGATATGAGGCACTCATCTAACCTCTTTATAACTGGTTTTAAGAGCTTTGGACTTTGCCTCTGAGTCAGGCTTTGAACAAATCTTAAGTGAAGCTACTCACAGGTTCGGTAATTGCTTAAGCCTCGTAAACACTGACTCCACTAGCGTTATAACACGAAAGGTTGGTTCTCCAGTTAGGACATCTGATAATGCCTTGATTTTCTTAGTATGGAAGATTGAACAGTCTGGCCTGGATGTATTCTACTCGTGTAAGATTCATATAAAATCTCAAGCACACTAGAATGGTATTTTGAGTGATCATTTGAGTGATCATTTGGGCTTCAATTCTTCACAATTGTATAATAGTGTTGATCCTGGTGTTCCTTTGAATGAGAATCTGGTCAATATAATTGATAGTCGTATCCCTTCTCGTGTCCTAAGGTACCGAGTGAAAGGAAAACCATGATTCAATGATGATTTTAAACGGGGTTATTTAGAGAAGCAGGAGGCCTATGATCTTTCAAAGGATAACCGATGGGATTTTAATCAGAATATCAATACTCACCTTACTGCTTTAGATCAAAGAGTTTATGCTTGAATTTTAAAGGAATACAATTTAACCATAATAGAGACCCTTTCTGGTACAACCCAGGAACATAAGTGTTGGGCTACCTCTAAATCTGTATTCTTTGGTGTAGCTGCAACAGTTCATCCTTTACTTAAACTAGATGGCTCTGTTACTCACTGTCAGAAGGAAAGGGCAACTCTTTTGGCTGATATGTTTAACAGAGTAATGAGGAACTTGATCTTCTTCATTCTTGTTTTCATGAGGCTAAACTAACTAGTTGAGCAGTTCGATATCGTGAAATTAAAGCTCTCTTGGTGAAGATTGAGTCTTATGGAGGTGTACACCTGAATGGAATTTTTCGTTTATATCTTATAAATACTGCATATTTCTAAGCTCCAAAGTTATCTGTTATTTTGCGCAAGTTAGCAAGAAGGGGTTCTTTAAGCACTTATTGGAGAAATGGTAATGTTACTCCACTATTTAAATGTGTTTGTGATATCTCAAGTCCAACTGATTACCACCCATTTTCCATAACTCCCATATCATATGAAGTTTTTGAACGTCTTTTGACAAAATCTATAACTAGGTTTGCTGAAGGTAATCATCTGTTCCCTAATTTGAAATTTAGATTTTTGTAAAGGTCTTACAGCATGAGATTCTCTTACAATCTCCAATACTGTAAGAAATCCCTTGATTGTGGTCAGGAGGTTAGTGTGATTGGCCTTGATTTTAGAGCTGCCTTTGACCGTGTTAATCATGAGACCCTTTTTTTCAAACTCAAAGAGTTAGGAGTAGGTAGTTGTTTTCTTAGCATTGTTATTGAATGTTTAAGAAAGAGATCATAAAGATCTGTTATTGATGGACACCGTAGCGAGTATTGGAATATGATATCTAGTGTTCCTCAGGGAAGTATTCTTTGCTCATTACTTTTCATACTATATACACATGACATGTAGTTTAACCTAGAAAACAAGCTCATTGCATATGCAAATGATGCTACTCTCTTTGCATCCATCCCATCTCCTGAATGTAGATCTGGGACTGCTGAATCCGATATTATTATTATTATTATTATTATTATTATTATTATTATTATTATTATTATTATTATTATTATTATTATTATTATTATTACTTGCTAAGCTACAACCATTGTTGGAAAAACAGGATGCTATAAGACCAGGGGCTCCAACAGAGAAAATAGTCCAGTGAGGAAAGGAAACGACGAAAAATATTTTTTTTAAAAGAGTAATAGCATTAAAATAAAGATCAATATAAACTATTAAAAAACTTCAACAAAACAAGAGGACGAGAAATAAGTTAGGACAATGTGCCCAAGTGTACCCTCAAGCAAGAGAACTTTAACCCAAGACAGTGGAAGATCATGGTACAGAGGCTATGGCACTACCCAAGACTAGAGAACAACGGTGTGATTTTGGAGTGTCTTCCTTGTGCAGTAACCCTTGAGCGTAGAAGAATTGTTTAGTAATCTCAGTGTTGTAAGGTGTATGAGGACAGAGGAGAATATGTAAAGAATAGGCCAGACTATCCGGTGTGTGTGTGTGTGTGTGTGTATGTGTGTGTGGGGGGGGCAAAGGGAAAATAAACCGTAACTAGAGAGAAGGATCCAATGTAGTACTGTAAGGCCAGTCAAAGGACCCCATAATTCTCTAGCAGTAGTATCTCAACTGGTGGTTTGTGCCTTGGTCAGCCTAATACCTATAATTAATAGAGATGTAGCTAAAATTTGTGCATGGTGCAAATTATGGGACATGAAGTTGAATCCTAAGAAAACAAAGTATAATTGTAAGTTAGGAACAGTTGCTTCTGAACATTTGGATCTCAGCATTGATGATATTTCTTAAACTCTGTATACTTTTTTAACATTTCAGGAGTGATTCTCGATAGCAAATTTACTTTTGGGAAGCACATTAGGTCTGTGACTTCTTCAATTGCACATAAAAATTGGGTTATTAAGATAGTCTTATAAGATTTTCCATGGTAAATCTATTCTGAAGAAGTGTTTTAATTCTTTCATTCTACCTTGTTTCAAGTATTGTTCTCCTGTCTGGTCTCCAGCTGCTAATTCTCATCTTAATTTGTTGGACAAGAACTTACAATCTCTTGAATTTCTTATTCCTGATGTAGATATTAATCTCTGGCATCGTCATTCAATTACTTTGTTATGCATGTTGCATGAGATTTTTCATTATTCAGACCATCCCTTACATTCAGATCTTCCTGGACAGTACCATCCTGTTCGTAATACTAGGTATGCAGTTAATTTCAATAGTCAGGCCTTCTCCATCGTGAGGCTCTATACTACACAGTATTCTAAAAGTTTTATTCCAGCTATGACTAAGTTGTGGAATGATCTTTCTAAATGTGTAGTTGAATCTGTGAAACTTCAAAAGTCCAAACTTGCAACAAATGTTTATATGTTGAACAGGCTGACATAAGTCCTTTTACTGTTTACATATGAAAGATTAGTTTTAATGTTTACTATTCTTAAGATAATTTATTTCAAATGTTCATTAATTCTCATATACTTTATTTATTTCATTATTTCCTTTCCTTGTTGGGCTATTTTCCCTGTTGGGGCCATGGGCTTATTGCATCCTACTTTTCCAATTAGTATTGTAGCATAGCTAATAATAATAATAATAATAATAATAATAATAATAATAATAATAATAATAATAATAATAATAATAATAATAATAATATAATTCTGAGAGCAGATTCATATCATTTCAGTGAGGATGGGGAGATTCCCATACTCTATACCATACTTGGCAGGGCAATTGTCCTCTCGAGGAGGCCAAAATTTTGTTATATGGTGCGCTTTTCATTCATATTTCACTGCAGCATTAAGTTAGTTTTTTTTTACTTCAACAGGCCTACAGCCACTCGTTCTTCCCATATGATGGTACATTCTCTTTGATGTTTAGGTTTTGCTTCAATGTTTTTTATGTGTTTTACTCTAGAACAATCCATTGTTCCAATACCAAAACTCTAAACTTTGATAGCATCATTAGAAATGGAAGTAGGATGTAAGAAGGGAATTGAAATCATGAGAGAAGAAAAAAGAGAATCACACAATGAGGAGGGAGGAGAAGGTAGATAAGGAGGAAGGTCATCACCTTACAAACTCCGGAAGAGGCTTCTTCTTCCCAGAGAAAATCATCCCTTATCTCTTATGTGCCAGGTGGCAAAGGGTGGGCGTATCTTCAGTAGTTAACAGTGACAATGAATGTGGTGAGTGTGCTGGCCAAGAAATTACCAACTTATATGTGAGAATTGCCAGTTTTACAGACCAGATGAAAGACAATTCTACATATAGCCTAGTACAAGTAAATACATGTTATAACTATAAAAGCACTATGATAGTGCATACCTCCACCACAGCTGCTTATTTCTCGAAAACATTTTGCCAAAAGGTTAATTCGGTCGACTTTTCCCTCGACCTTGACCTTGACCGTTGACCTAGGACTCTCAAAATAGAATCACTTCCACGTATCAACATATTAATTAATTCTTGAAATTTTCACTACTTATGAATAAAATTGTCGCTAGGTCGTTGTTCACAAACAAACAGACAAACAAGGCCTAAAACATAACTTCCTCCCAACTTTGTTGACAGATGTAATTACTTTTAGTGGCCACATTAACAAAATTAAAGTAAAAATTGGGATGTTATATAGAGGAAGTTTTTCATTGGCTAACTTATTAACAGGTCATCTGGCTTAGTTCTATTTCTTATTCTTGGATTGCTATTCGATGTAGTTTTCTTTTTTACTAACAGGGGCACTGTAGGGGGTGAAGGAGTGAGTATGGTTTTTGTATATCTCAGCAGCTCACTGGCTATGTCTTTATTTAAAGGTTCTTCGTTTGATCTTACAAATCTTATTTCTCTTTTGTATAAATATCCTCATAATGCAAATATATTATGAATTCCATTGTATATAAATTAAGTCATGGTAAAATTTCCAATTTACGAAGAAAAAATTGGTTAACTATAATATCTCAAATCAAAGAAAAAAATGCACTATCTCTCCATATTGCCTTAGAAGTACAATTGAATAAAAAAAAAACTCTGTATAAAGTGATTCGGAACATGTAGGTAGTAGGTTGGCCAGGGCACCAGCCGCCCGTTGAGATACTACCACTAGAGAGGTATTGGATCCTTTGACTGGCCAGACAGTAATGCATTGGTTCCCTCTCTCTGGTCACGGCTTATTTTTTCTTTGCCTACACTTACACAGAATAGTTTGGCCTATTCTTTACATATTCTCGTCTTTCCTCATACATCTGACAACAATGAGATACTTAACACATCTTCACCCAAGGGGTTAATTACTGTACTGCAATTTGTTCAGTGTACTTTCCTCTTGGTAAGGGTAGAAGAGACTCTTTAGCTGTGGTAAGCAGCTCTTCTAGGAGAAGGACACTCCAAAATTAAACCACTGTTCTCTAGTCTTGGGTAGTGCCATAGCCTCTGTACCATGGTCTTCCACTGTCTTGGGTTGGAGTTCTCTTGCTTGAGGGTACACTCAGGCACACTATTCTATCTTATTTTTTTTTTTCCTCTTGTTTTTTTGAAATGGTGTGTTGGGCAGGCTTAATAGAAGGGCCATGGATGCCTGGTGGTTTATCAAGAGGTTGTCTTTTCCTTTTTCTGATTATTTTTCTTCTCAAAACCATCCTTACTGTCCTCCCTTCAGTTGAAGTGGCTATCCTGGAGGGTATTTAGCCTTGCATGGTGTATCGGCTCCTCCATGTTGACCAGTTTTTCCGACTTTTTACTATAGTCTATGGGTATCATCAATCACTTTGTTTATAATTCTGTACGTATTGTTTTTGTTATAATTCTTGTTAATCTAGTTTTTAAGTATGCTTTCTCTTTTTTATTTCTATTAATTCTTATGCTGTCTGGAGACATTGAGCGAAATCCGGGACCAGTACGTCCTAGATTTCGTCAATGTCGTCTTCTGTATTGCAATATTCGTGGTCTTCATGCAAATATCCAAGACCTTACAGTTGCGTCCAGACAGTATGATATTCTTTTGTGCTCAGAAACTTTGGTTTCTAATATGAGGCACTCATCTGAGCTCCTTATAACTGGTTTTAAGAAGCCAATAATGTTGAAACGTGATGCCATCCCTAGGGCCAGGGGAATGGCGGTGTATATTAGGACCGAGTACCCTGCTTCTCATAAGTCCTGCTATCAATGTGGATGTCATGAGATTCAGGTAATAAAAGTTTGTGGCAGGCATAACAACTTTTATTTGTGTTCGATCTACCGGAATCCAGACATAGATGATTCTATCTTCGATTGTCTTCTTACCATTATGGCTAAGATACAAGAAGATGATAGAAAGGCTTCTTTTGTCTTTGTTGGTGATTTTAATGCTCACCATAGGGAGTGGTTAAGTTCTATCTCTCCTACCGATCGCCATGGCTTAAGAGCTTTAGACTTTGCCTCTGAATCAGGCTGTGAGCAAATCATAAATGAAGCTACTCACAGGTCTGGTAATTGCTTGGACCTCGTATACACTGACTCCCCTGGCGTTATAACTAGTAAGGTTGGTTCTCCAGTCGGGACATCTGATCATGCCTTGATTTCATTATTAGTGAAGACTGAGCAGCCTGTCCCTGATATATCATATTCTTGTAAAATTTATATGAAATCCCAAGCAGACTGGAATGGGATTTTACATGATCTTTTGTGCTTGAATTGGTCACAATTATATAATAGTGTAGATCCTGTTGTCCCTTTGAATGAGAATCTAGTCAACATAATTGATAGGCGTATCCCTTCTCGTGTGCTAAGGTATCGAGTGAAGGACAAACCGTGGTTCAATGATGATTGTAGACGTGCTTATTTGGAGAAACAGGAGGCCTATCATCTTTGGAAGGGGAACAGATCAGATTTGACCTGGAACAACTATACTCAGCTTCGAGCTTTTGCTCAGAGAGTTTATGCCTCAACTGAAAAGGAGTACAATTTAACCATAAAAGAAACACTTTCTGGTACAACTCAGGAACATAAATGGTGGTCTACCCTTAAATCTGCACTCTTTGGTGTAGATGCAACAGTTCCTCCTTTACTTAAACCAGATGGCTCAGTCACTCACTGTCCAAAGGAAAAGGCAACCCTTTTGGCTGATGTTTTTGACAGTAAACAGAGTAATGAAAAACTTGAACTTCCTCATTCCTGTTTTCCTGAGGCTAAACTAACTAGTTTAGCTTTTCGATCTCGTGAGATTAAAGCTCTGTTGATGGACCTTGATGCTTATGGAGGTGTAGACCCAAATGGTATTTTTCCTTTGTTTTTTATAAAGACAGCAGATTTCTTAGCTCCAAAGTTATCTGTTATTTTGCGCAAGTTAGCAAGAAGAGGAGCTTTTAGCACTAGTTGGAGAATTGGTAATGTTACTCCTCTATGTAAATGTGTTTGTGGTAGCTCAAGTCCCACTGATTACCGCCCAATTTCCATAACTCCCATATTATCTAAAGTTTTTGAACGTCTTCTGCCAAAACGTCTTAATAGGTTTGCTGAAGGTAATCATCTACTCCCTAGTTTGCAATTTGGTTTTCGTAAAGGCCTTGGAGCATGTGATGCTCTTCTTACAATCTCCAATGCTGTACAGAAATCCCTTGATTGTGGTCGGGAAGTTCGTATGATTGGCCTTGATTTTAGTGCTGCCTTTGACCGTGTTAATCATGAGGCCCTTGTTTTCAAACTGAAACAGTTGGGAGTGGGTGGGTCGTTTCTTAGCATTATTATTGATTTTTTAAGTAGTAGATCTCAAAGAGTTGTTGTTGATGGGCACCATAGTGATTATAGGAATGTGATATCCGGTGTTCCACAGGGTAGTGTTCTTGGCCCATTACTTTTCATACTATATACACATGACATGTGGTTTGGCCTAGAAAACAAGCTTGTTGCATATGCAGATGATGCTACTCTCTTTGCATCAATTCCATCCCCTGAATGTAGATCTAGGGTTGGTGAATCCCTTAATAGAGATTTAGCTAGAATTAGTGCATGGTGCAAATTATGGGGTATGAAATTGAATCCTAACAAAACTCAAAGTATGATTGTAAGTAGGTCAAGGACGGTGGCTCCTCAACATCCGGATCTCAGTATTGATAATGTTTCTTTAAATATGTATGACTCTTTCAAAATTTTAGGTGTGATTCTCGACAGTAAATTTACTTTTGAGAAACATATAAGGTCTGTGTCTTCTTCAATTGCACACAAAATAGGCTTATTGAGAAAGTCTTTCAAGATTTTCGGTGTTCAATCTATTCTGAAGAAGTGTTTTAATTCTTTCATTCTACCTTGTTTTGAGTATTGTTCTCCTGTTTGGTCTTCAGCTGCTGATTCTCATCTTAATTTGTTGGACAGAAACTTACGGTCTATTAAATTTCTTATTCCTGATCTAGATATTAATCTCTGGCACCGTCGTTCAATTAGTTCATAATGCATGATGCATAAGATTTTTCATAACTCTGACCATCCTTTACATTCAGATCTCCCTGGACAATTCTATCCTGTTCGTAATACTAGGCAGGCAGTTAATTCTAATAGCCAGGCCTTTTCCATCACGAGGCTCAATACTACGTAGTACTCTAGAAGTTTTATTCCAGCTGTTACCAAGTTGTGGAATGATCTTCCTAATCGGGTGGTTGAATCAGTAGAACTTCAAAAGTTCAAAGTTGGAGCAAATGCTTTTTTGTTGACCAGGCGGACATGAGTCTTTTTATAGTTTATTTATGACATATTTGTTTTTGATGCTGTTAATAGTTTATATATGACATGTCTGTTTTGACGTTGTTACTGTTTTTAGAATGATTTATTGTTAATTTGTTCTCTTCATTTATTTATTTCCTTATTTCCTTTCCTCACTGGGCTATTTTTCCCTGTTGGAGCCCCTGGGCTTATAGCATCTTGCTTTTCCAACTAGGGTTGTAGCTTGGATAGTAATAATAATAATAATAATAATAATGAATCAGAAAAAAAGTATCACAAATCATGCCATACAAATTAATAGTAATTGACTTCTTTATTAAATATGCCATAATAGCATAAAAAGTCATAGTCGATCGGTGAGCAGAAAGAGGGCCGAAAGACGAAATGTCTTAAGTCAAAGTGTCGAACAGACAAATTGCTGAACAGATATTGTCAAACACATTGTGTCGACTAGATCTAAGTGATTAGTTAGATAATTGAAGTAACGCCAAAATACTCATGGACTGTATACCACTTTCCAAAACAAAGAAGCATAGAGATAATGTTAGATTGTTATAAAAGCAAGCCACGGTGGAGCAAAGGTCTATTGAACTTAGCAATTAATTATATAATTGAAATAATTGTCTAGTTAGTATTTAAGAAACTCTGTAAATAAATGTTTACATAGCTAGCTAGCACATGGCCTTTAGCTACAGTAACCAGTTAATCTCCCTCAAGTATGAAACTTTTTGACGCACTGTCCATTCGACTATATGTCCTATCTGTTTGACACTAACTGTTCAAGGCTTTTTTCTTTCTTTGACAATTTGTTTTTCGACACTGTCATCCAGCACTTTGTCTTACTACCGACCGAGCATACCAAACATGGAAAACTAATAACAACATCCTCCAAAGAGAACTCTCTGCAGCTCTAAAGAACCTGCAGACAACAACAACTACAACAACAATGAATGAAACGATGTGAGAAGCAATCAAAGGATATCTGAAAAAGGTCACTCTTCAAGAAGCAGTGTGATTTTTACAGGTAGATGACCAACATCACGTATGGACTATCTTTTTTTTTCACAAGATCAGTAATTCTAGGCCCACTCCCAAATATGTAACTGATTATATGTCGTTTTCTTGCAAAATAGCCATATTTGGCTTATGCACTCACGCTCCCTATATCCATCACACGCCCCACCCAAGGTGGCACGACCCCTAGTTTGGGAATCACTACTTGTATTATCAAATGTTCCTGTCAAAGACAATCAAGAGTATCGGCCAAGCGATTGGATCTCAGAGTCATTGTACACATGTCATAATCGCACAGCCAACATATGTGCGTCACAAGAAACAAGCTGTTTGCACAAGACATTGGAACCCATTAATTTTTCATAATACAAACGCTTCTCTAGACATATTGTAAAGCTCCTAACACCTATGACAACCTGGAGCACCCTCAGAAAGGGAAGAAAAGCCTTAAAAACCGTTAAAAAAAAAAATCTTTTCAGGTGCTAAAAGAAACAAAAATCCTCTAACTTAACATTGTATATACAGGTATGTGTAAGAATTTTTCTTTTAATTTAATAGTGGGAAGAACCTAACAAACCAAACTAAAGAATGGTTCAGACCCTGTAAGTTGGTTTAATTATCCTTTACCGAACGAGACATGCATGAGTTCTTGAGAAATACAAATAATGGTGGGATCAGAATTATTGCTGAATACATTTTATATCGTAGATAAACTATCAATGATTTGTCCTAACAGGGCCAGTGAATCATTGCTGGTTTGAGCTCTGCACCGCCCTTATATATTTTAACCTCTCTTCCCTTGGGACCTAGTAGTAGAGCTTTTGTTTCCCTGTCAATAACTTAGATGATCCTTGTGGCTTCATAGGAATTAGCCATTTTACAAGAAAATGCCAACTGTTTACAGCACCTGATTTCCCGTTAACTACTGTTCTAAAGTAAAGGCCCTTCTATACTAGCTACTTTGTCGCGGCAGTTTGGCTGCCCAGTTTACGCGTCCGA
Source organism: Palaemon carinicauda (assembly GCF_036898095.1). Classification (NCBI taxonomy): domain Eukaryota; kingdom Metazoa; phylum Arthropoda; class Malacostraca; order Decapoda; family Palaemonidae; genus Palaemon; species Palaemon carinicauda. The sequence goes on from NC_090732.1 coordinate 69,780,524, forward strand.
GATTAATCAATGTTAATTGAATTGGAAAGCCAATTTGCTGTCTATGCTAGCGACTCTGTCGCTTTGGCTGTCCGCGACACGAGGGCGACAGGCAGGTGCAACGCGTCGGGTTGGGATAATGACGCCGCATTCACACGCTTGCCTGTCTATACTAGGCGACTTTGCAGTTTGTCGCGGTGTGGCTTTGATGCTGTTGTTGTTGCTTCTGGTGCTGCTGCTGGCAATGTTGGCAGACGTACGATAAAATTATGTTTGTTGCCCCGCTGTCGCGGCTTTTCCCCACCCCTCCCCAGCTTAAATCACGGCAGTTTTGTTGCCCAATATAGATGTAAAAAATTAAAGCAGTTCGAAAGCAAGTAAGTTGCTGTGATTATGTCGCTAGTATAGAAGGAGCTTATTACAAATGGATTCACGTTTGTATCAAAATACCTAAAGATCACCACCTAATACTTTGAATACTCTTGCTGAATGTAGATGAGCGTTTTGGAGAATCCTATACCCATCTCTTTTTATAAATCAAATAAACAAGCACCACACTTTTTATCAAACACTTCTTAATATACCAACCCTTTTTATTCATCAGATACAAAGACCTACGCATACCTCATGTGAATTTTCATATATCTAGAACCAACTGCACTATTCCTTATTAGCATTCTTCCTTCAATATTTAATGTCTCTGTAGTCAAAATATACTTTTTCAGTATTCCTGTTTTACCTTTAAAGTTATTATTATTATTATTATTATTATTATTATTATTATTATTATTATTATTATTATTATTATTACTTGCTAAGCTACAACCCTAGTTGGAAAAGCAGGATGCTATAAGCCTAGGGGCTCCAACAGGGAAAATAGCCAAGTGAGGAAAAAACAAAGTAACAGAATTAAAATAAATATTTCCTACCTGAACTATAAAAACTTTAACAAAACAATAGGAAGAGATATAAGATAGACTAGTGTGTCAGAAAGTACCTTCAAGAAAAAGAACTCTAACCCAAGACAGTGAAGACTATGGTACAGATGCTATGGCACTATCCAAGACTAGGGAAAAATGGTTAGATTTGGAGTGTCCTTCTCCTAGAAGAGCTCCTTACCATAACTAAAGAGTCGTTGTTGTTGTTGAAGATTGCCTGGCCCTTTTGGCCAGAAACGGGCTCTTGCAATCTTGCCGCCCGTAGGTCTTTTGGTAGGATTTATTGGGATAGGTAGTTGGGATGGGGGATATTCTGCAACTTTTATTTTAGGATATTGGGATAGGTTTTGAGTTACGGTGGGTTGTTTTGAGAAGGAAGTAGGTGATTGTGGGAAGGGGATACCTTCCCAGGAGCCCACTGGCTCCGGTCTTAGTTAGAGAAAAAGAATTATAGTAGTAAGTCCCGATAAGTAGGAGAGCTCGGGAAGGAGTTGAAAAGTTTTAGTTGGAGATATTGATATAGGTGAAGTAAAAAAAAAAAACTTCATAGTGGTTTAAGCTTAAGTTGTGAGGTGGAGGGATAGTGTGAGATTTCAGCTGAGTGAAAGAGAGCTGAAAGGAGAGAGTTGTAGCAGCTTGAGTAGTAGAGATAGGGTTGAATAAAAAATTCCTGTACTTGTAAATCTAGAAAAAAAAAAAAACTAAGAATAAAAAGGTGGTTGGGAGGGATACCTAACCTGGGAAGAGAGAGAGTGAAGGCGAAAAAGATGCTGGATACCAAAAAGACTGCCGACGTCTCCGTTCCCATCTTCAACGTTGAAGAAAAGACGGAAAGGCAAAACTGTCTCCTTATAAGGAGTAAGAGTTATTGCCCTCAGCCGCCAGCATCCGTTCTGATTCCAGCAAGGGAGATTAGCTGAGAGGAGAGAAAGAAATGTCAGAAGTCAAAAAAACCGCTGACGACTCCGACCCCATTCTCAAGCCGAAAACAGGATGGGAAGACTAAACTATCTCCTTATAAGGAGTACGAGTTGTTGCCCTCAGCCGCCAACAATATTTTTGCTCCCAACATAGAAGTCGAAGAGGGGATAAGAAGGTTTCTTTTCAATTGCCGCTTAGAATGCCGATTGGTGTTGTTGCAACGTTATCTCGGTAGAGGTTAGCTGCGGAGTAAGGCTGAGAGGGTATTATGATTGTCGATTATGTGTTTGACAATTGCTGTTGCAGTTGCAGGATTGTTGGGATTAAGATCCTGCCGAAGTAGGCTTGTTTCCTGACATTGCTGTAGATAGTGCTGTAGAGGTTCTTCTGTGTCTTGATTACAGTTCTTGCACGGTCTTATTGGTCTATGCTGTGCTGCTAGATCTTCGCCGTTATCTAAGATAAATTGCCAGCTGCATAGATATTCTAATCACAGTCTGCAGATGACTACTGTGTCCTGGCGGGGTGTTTGTCTTGCAATTGGGTGTGGTAATATGTTTGTCGCTTCAGTATACCACTTTGCAGATCTTGGCTCGCCTTACTTCACTTGTCTTTTGGATGTTGCAGTAGGCAGCCATTTGATTCTTGATGGTTTTTAGTGAAGGTTGCAGAGTAATGCTAATGGTTTGGCACATTAAGGCCGATTTGGCTAGGTGATCGGCCTCGTCGTTGCCAGAGATTCCGGTATGGCTTGGAATCCAATTTAAGGTTACTTGCCTGTTGTTGCTTTGGTGGAACAAGGCTAAGAATTGGATTGCAGTGATGAGGTAAACATTTTCTGTAGGTTCCTTGTTGCTGAGGGCCATTATGGCTCCTCTGGAATCTGTATGGATCGTTGTGTTCCCATCTTGTTGGTTGGCAGCGTGTTCTAGAACTTTTGCAATAGCCACTAGTTCAGTTTGCAGTGTGGAGGCGTGGTTGAAAAGTCTCCAGTTTTCTCTATATCCTGATGTAGAGATAACTGCAGCAGCTGCTGCAGGGATTGCGCGGTCTACTGATCCATCAGTATAGTAGGTGTGAGGCGCAGGTGTGTTCCTGATTGCCTTCTTTGCAGCTTCAGTGAGTTGCTCTGGTGTGCAGAGAGTCTTGCTTGCTGCTGGTAGGATGGTGAAGTTGTATTTGATAGGGTCCTGAGCCTATCGGGCTGGAGGGCTGTAGCCATCATGCTTTTGTTGTCCCTTGGTTTTGTGGGCCTCATTTTGCATCTGCATCCTTGTGAGTGTATCTAGTAGTTTCTTTGCATGGGAGTTTGGCGGGTCCAGTTCTTTCGCTAGAGGTAAAAGCCTTTTTAGTTTATTGTTGAGTTTGCTTTTTCTGTCTGCGATGATTGACTTGAATATAATGCTCCTATTCCTAATGTCAATCCTAGCTGACAGGGGAATTAGGTTGGTTTCTGCTCTAAGTATGAGGAGTCTTGTCCACATTGGAGAGCCACTGATGAGTCTCATGGCGTTGTTCTGGACTACTTCCAATGATGCTTTTTGAGTGTCAGTCATTGCAGTGAGTGTGGGTGCTACATAATCGATGTGGGATCGAATTACCTGTAGATAAAACAGTCTTAGGAGGTTATTTGATACTCCTTGTTTTAGGGAGGTCATTCGTCTCATGGCTGATAGACGAATCTTCGTCTTCTCTCTGAGGTAGATTACTTCATTAGCTGGTGATAGGGTTTTCCTAATGATTACCCCAAGGTACATGAATTGACTCACCCATTCGATGTCTTCACCCCTCAGTGTGAAGTTCTAAGGGTTTTGCGAGTGTCTTATAGCCATTGCTTTTGTTTTGTTGGTGTTGATCTTTAGGCCAAGTTCATTGCATTTGGCTTGGATCATGTCAAGTGCTTTTTGAGTAGCATTTCTTGCATGAACTTTATGTGGACATACTATGCATATATCGTCGGCATTTATGAAGATTTCCACCCCATTTGGGAGGTTTAAAGTGGCTAAATTCTCCATTAGCAGATTAAAAAGGTAGGGGCTTAGTATGCCTCCTTGTGGTGTACCGTTTTCTAGGAGGATGAAATCGGGGGTTTTTCCTTGGAAAGTGACTCTGGCTTCTTGGTTCAGTGTGTAGTTCCGAGTCCAGGCCAGTAAGTGTCCTTTCACTTTTTTCAACAAGTGTGAAGAGTATAGCTGGTGAGCTGGCTAACTCAAAAGCTTTTTCGAGATCGAGGAATATGACAAAGGCTTTTTTGTCATTAATTGTTGAGAGGACATCTGTAATGCATTCTTGAGTGCCTATGCCGCTTCTGTAGGCATATAGGCGGTGATGTAGTTGGCCTATTTTCCACTGCAGTCTCAGCTACTTTCTCAGAGCAGCTTATCAAAGCTATTGGTCGGTAGGTGTCTGGCTCCTTGGGTTTTGGAATTGGTTTGGTGTCCTGCTGGTTCCATGTGGTTGGGTGTAGTCTCTCCGTGTGCGTCCTGTTGATCAAATGCAAGTAGACCAATTTGGCGTGTTTCCCATGTTCCTCAGCATGCTGTATGTGATGAGATCGGCTCCAGGGGCAGTGTCCTTCCTGCCTTTTGCGAGGGCTCTGTTAAGTTCCTCCATGGTGTAGGGGTGATCAGTATCATCTACAATGTTGCAGGCGGCTTCAATGATGATGTTCCTGATTGGGAGCAGTATTCTCTGCCTGTTTATAGTTTGCAGAGGTAGGTTGGTGCTTTTTCTCTGTCCACAAAGTTGTTAGCAATCCTCTTGGCTTCAGCTAATGGGTCTGGGTGTGTGACTCTGGGTGTATTATACTTCCCAGAGACTTTGTTAAACCAGCCCCATATCTTGGCTAGGGATGTGCTGAAGTTGACCTCGTTGCACCATGAATACCATTTGTCTATTTTTACTTCCAGTGATACTTGCACAGAATGTTTGATGATCTCTACAAGTAAATTGTTTAGCTTATCAGTTCTGTCTTCTGAGAAGTTTTCTGGTCCTGTTTATTCTAGCATTCATTTCTTTGATGCGACTGTTATAGTACCAGGCATCGGCGTGTTTCTTCTCGGGGTTCTTTTTTTGAGGGATAGAAACACTGGCTGCTACCTCTAGTTGTTTGCTGAAGTCGAGTGATAGGGTGGAGATATCATTGTGAGGGTTTTTGATATATTCCCGAGCCCATTCTTTCATAGCTGTTTCAAATTTTTCCCAGTTAGCAAACTCTGGGTTCCACCTTTTTGGGGGTGGAGAAGGAGAGGGGTATTTCTCCAATTCGAGTTTAACTTCAATGGCAAATTGATCACTAGTTAGTACAGGATGTAGTTGCCATTTGGCGCTTCTTTGTATGGTACTGGAGAGGAAGGTGAGAACTAGGCGACCGCCTTTTAGATGGGTGGCTTCTGTGACGTTGTTAAGCAGTGCTACATCAGGATATTCTTACAATAGGGCATAAAAGTGTCTGCCTGTTTGATTTGTTTCTGATATTGAGTTCAGGAACTGGTGGTGAGCATTGAAGTCGCCTGCAATAATTGAGTCATCCTCGGAGCCTGCGGCGAAGAGCGCTTCTGCATTGATGGTTTTTGCTGGGGACTTGTAGATGTTGTGGACTGTTAGCGCTGTGGCTAGCAGAGATATCTGGACACTAAGAGTCTCTACCTCTGTCCTACAGTCTTTGTTTGGTAATAATTTGGAGGGGATGCTGCTTTTGACAAGGGTGGTTAGTCCTCTTGTCGTTGGTGATAGATACGTTGTGTACACTTTGCATGCTGAGAACGCAAATGGTGTGTTCTCATTAAGCAGAGTTTCTTACAGTACGATAATGTCAGGGTCTTGCACTAAGGTTTGATATTGGAGGAATGCAAACTTGTTTCGAAGTCCGCAAACGTTCCATTGGAGCACTTTCACTTGGGTGTTTTGATTGTTGCAAGTGGTTGTATTAGGTTCGTTTGCAGGAGGATCTATGAAGGGAATTGAGCTTTTAGTTCCCGGGCAGCGTTGTCAAACACAAAGTCATCAAGAGACTCCTGTGTGAATTTAATTTTGCGGGATCGCAAGAAGTTGCGAAGGATGTTGTTGATGGCTGCTAGAAGAGCATCCATAAGGCAAGCAGAGAGGTCGTACTCATTACTGTCAATAATTGGAGGACGTTTGGAGGGGCGTGAGGCGCTTGATTGGCTTATGACGGTGGAGCTAGGTTGGTTGGGGAATTCTTTTAAGGAATGGGAAGTATTGGGTGTGTGAGTTACAGGTGCGGAGGAGGATGAAGTAGGTTTTTTTGGCTGGGTGGCAGTGGGAGGATTGGGTGGAGAGGTGAATCTTAGAGGTGAGGGAGTGCGAGGAGTATGGTTTGGGGATCGTTTTGCCTTGGGAGGAGGTCTGGGAGGACGTTGAGGTTTAGGTACTGGAGGGGGAGTTGGAGGAGAGGGAAGTTCAGGAATGGTATGTCTGGAAGGGTTAGGATTTGGTTGGGAGGTGCGGTTGGATGGTGGAGGGTTGTGTTTGATTGGAAGTGGCTGCGTTCGACGTGGCTGATGTGGGTGGAGGTTGTATTGGCGGTCTGCTCCCTGGCGGTCTGGGATATGCTGATGTCTGTGGGGACATCTATCATGCCAAGCATAATGGGATCCTCCACAGTTTGGGCAGCGGGCAGTGGTTTTGTGCCCTTCCTTGTGCCTGGCAATGCAGTGGGCAGTAGGGTGCTGTTTGCTGCTGCAAACTCCACAGATCTCCGGACCTGTGCAGCGGCTCTTGTGGCGGCCAAACTTCTGACACCGGAAGCATCTTAGTGGCTCTTTTATGTACTCTTCGGTGCGGAAGGTGCCCCAGAGGCCGAAGGAGAGTTGAGGAGGGCGAGATCCTTTGAAGACAGCCTCCAACTTATGGGATCTCCCTCCGGCCTTCCCTTCACATCTCTTGACAGTGATGATGGAGGGATGTTGGACCACAGGTTCAAGTGGCAAGTCGAGGTCATATACTATGATGAAAGTGGTGGGCCTTTCGTTAATGTCAAGCTTGAGCACATTATCCTGCTGCTCAAGGTAGGTCTTGGTGGGCTCATCTTTGGCTGTAATGACTAACTGTCCCCTGCGGTTGGGACGTATAGTCATGTTAAGGTGAGGATTTCTGGCTTCCATGGCGACAATGTAAGCATAGGATGTAATGCTGGGTCCTGGAGTAAGCCTAAACTTAGTGTCTTCAGTTGTTTGCTATGAAGGTGGCTTTTGAGTGGGGTTATTTTCGGTATCCACTTCTTCTTGAGCCCCTGGTGGGCGATTTGAAGTTGGTTCTGGATGATATCTCGAGGTTCCGGGGATTGGTTCCATTGCAGGAGACTTTGGTAGGTGTTTGTGACTCCTCAAGGTGAGACATCTTGGCTTTTTTATCCTTCCTTTCTCCACTCTAGTGCGAGGGGAGGAGATGGGGATAGGGGAAGAACTCCTTGCTGCCATTGTAGACACACGATGGTAGTCTTCAGCAGTCGAACGGTGCTTGATTTCAGGTGTTGTCTCAATAAACAAAAAGAAAAAAGAGAAAAAGCAGGTATCAAAGCACAGTTCAATTTATGAACTCGGTAAAAAATTAAAAAATATACGGGCAAAGGACCGAGGATTTCAGTTACTCGCTTGTTAAAGGTGATCCTTTCACTAGCTTGTTAGTGATAAGGATGACTAAAGAGTCTCCTCTACCCTTACTAAGAGGAAAGTGGCCACTGAACAATTACAATGTAGTAGTTAACCCCTTGGGTGAAGAACAAACAATTGTTTGGTAATCTCAGAGTTGTCAGGTGTATGAGGATAGAGGAGAATATGTAAAAAATAAGCGATACTATTAGGTATATGCGTAGGCAAAGTGAAAATAAACCGTAAACAGAGAGAAGGATGCAATGCAATATTGTCTGGCCAGTCATAGGACCCCATAGCTCTAGCGGTAGTATCTAGACACGTGGCTGGTGCACTGGCCAACTTACTACTGTTTCTCTTTTATTAGACCTACAACTTCTCATAAGCCAATATTACTTAGACTATAGTAAGGAAATATTCTGGAATAATTTTTGAATTTGTGATAACAATAAACTGCATGTTACAATGGTGGTAAAAATGAGGTTAAGGGACATGGGAATGATAAGAATAGGTAAAATGAGCTCATAACTTAGAGAAGCATGAAAGTAAATTGAACAAGGAATAACATTAAAGCGAATATAAAAAGTGTTCACTAGCTTGACCCTCAGTAATCAATCTTAACACACTGGACAGCCAACCCCATAATACCTGGGTTATGCTGGCCCTTTTAAGCTATTGTTCAAGGATGCCAGAGGTCATGGCCTGTAATCTTACTGTAGGGGAATAGTGATCATAAAATCATGTGGAAGCCTCATGCACAATTTTGACAGCCTCGGCATTCAGTTCAAGAAGTTTCTTAGATCATAGATGTTTCATAAATTAAGGAAAATACACCTTTCAAGACGGGATGCCAACAGTTGGCCATTAGTAGACGTCTGGATTTGCGTGAAACCTTCTTTAGAGGTGTAGATTGAGATGAAGTATACATTTATAACATGAGTTAAACGAGGAATCCTTAATTTTCTCCTTTAACATTAATTTTCCTTTCTGTCAGATAGTTTGTGCTTCCATAGCTCATATACAAAGAAAACATCTCTTTTCGCCTCCCAACTCCAATGAACCAAAATGACAGTGATTGCTAGAGCTAGTTTTGTTTGATATTAAAGATCAATAAATACATTACACAACAGATTTGTGATACTTGTACATTCATTTGATCTTGAAGTCTGACGTCTGGATTAAGTGAGGACTTCGGAAAATTCTTTCAGGTATTAAGTAAGAAAAATATTGCAGTCAAGGTACCCGTTTAAAACAAGTGTTGAAATGTAAATTGACGATAAATTTGATGAAAGTAAATTCCAAGAATTCTAAAAACTCCAATGGAAGATAGTTTAGAGAAAAGAAATCACTCAAATGTCTAACAGCAGACAAGAGTCTTCTCTTATTTCTCCCTTTTTCTTGTATATGTTTGAATGTTAAAGTGACATCTTTCTCAATGTGCCGTCTTTAAACTTTTCTAAAAATACATTTCTTCTTGGCTTACTAAAAGCAAATCATAAAAAGTCATGATTAACTCCGTCTCTAATTTAAGAAAGGTAAATTATCTTACCCTATTAAAATGTTTAAATCCAGTCCTTAAGGGTCTTCTTCGGGTGACAGATAAAAATGAAAGAAGTTAATATCTGTGTGGTCTGACCCTTATTTCGTTGTTCTTTTGATGAAATGAAATCATTACCCTACTTGATTGATAGAATTGCTTGACTATTGTATATTTTATTTTTAGTAAAGATTTTCGACCAGAATTTCAAGTCTGTATTATCTGATTCCTTGGTGACGACATTCTTGTCGCATTAATTATCTAATTTTACTTGATCGTTATCATTCGATGAAACAACATTCCATATGTCTGGTTACAATATGTCAAGGTTGCTCTGGAAAAATTATTTTTTTCAGTGGGAGCAAAAGCAAGAGAGCTCTATTATTATTTTCGGGTCTTTGAACCGGAATATCAAGTAGGGTAAAATCGTTGAATTATACCTGTACTAGATATTATTATTCTTACATCAACGTAAACTACGCTGCTGTGAGAGAGAGAGAGAGAGAGAGAGAGAGAGAGAGAGAGAGAGAGAGAGAGAGAGAGAGAGAGAGAGAGAGAGAGAAATGATTGATAGGAATCGATGGACAACATGTTAATCATTAAGAAACAGCCAGCCAATAGATAGTCGACTGGTTTGGAATAATGTCAAAACTCCGGCAGTCGGCCAAGACTGTTATCTTTCATCAAAAAAATAAAATTAATAAGAGATAGATAAAAAAGAAATCACATTACCTCTTTGAAATTAGCACGCTTCAAAAACAATAAAACACAAGAAAGATTTCAAGTCAAAATAGATATATGGCGTATGCAATGGAAAACTACTTTTATCTTATATATATATATATATATATATATATATATATATATATATATATATATATATATATATATATATATATATATATATATATATATATATATATATATATATATATATATATATATATATATATATATATATATATATATATATATATATATATATATATACATGTATATATATATATATATATATATATATATATATATATATATATATATATATATATATATATATATATATATAATCATAATCGTCATCAACCATTACTGTTCCACTGCCGAACAAAGGTCTGTTAATGATCTTTCTGTGCTAGTCCACGCCCGCAAACTTTCTATTTCGTAAATCCATCGTCTTCTATTTATTCCCCCTGTTTCTTTTACAATCTTTAGGGACCCATTCTCTTATTCTTGACACTACGTGCGTATCCTGGATCCCATGTGGGGACTTGGCACATGCGCAGAACCATATTTTTCGAAATTCCAGGGTTATTTCAGCTTTTCCCAAGAGTTAGAGGTGCACGGAGTCGGTTGGTGGTGTGTATCGGTCGGGGTAGGTTGCATCAAACTGAGTTCCAGATATTCCTCGAATTACTGCACTTCAAATTTTTGTTGGTCACCAGTTGGGTACCATGTTACTGAAAAATGTACAAATCCTAATATCATACACTTTTCATTTTGATAAATATCTCAAAGGGATATTTATAAAAGTTAATGAGATTTCCATAAAGCATTGGGGAAGTGTTTCTATGTAGTAATGTCATTATCTTAAGTCTGTGTGGCCACATTGTATAATTTGAGCTTCTTATATTGATTTCTGAGTGGGCCAGAAGGGGGAATACCCTATGTCAAATGGACCTCATGGAAGAAAGTTCCTTTTTTTTGGGGGGGGGACATCTTTTGATTACTCATATTTGCTATTTCTCGACAGTTTCATATTATATGGTGGTAAGTGCAAAATAAACTTTAATATTTATGTGATTTATGGCGCACATCATTAAAGCAGTGGTTTTTTTCTTTTTGCCAAATCAATTTGGTTTTTTCACCACTGTCACAGATTTGGTATTTTTTACCCTAAGACATTGAAAAATGGCATGGATGTTCCAATATTATCCTACCTCATCTTCAGTATCACCATACGAACTTTGGACAAGTGTACACAATTTTTAGGCTGTTTTGGTAATTCATTAATTCTTATCAGGTTATTTTAAGTTAATTTTTTAGGAATATTTATGGTAAATAGTAATATTATTCTTTTTTTTTTACTCCTAACATAGTACATTAAGGAATGATTAGTGACTAATGTAAAAGTTTCAGTTCTTTTACATCTTTGATAATAAGGTAGTTATTTGACCCAAAAATTTAAGTCACCGTGAGGTTACCAGATTACCGGACCACAAATTAAAGGTTAATAACGCAGTGTCCATTTATTGTCTGTCATTCTCATTAGATGTCCTACCCATGTCCTTTTCTTTTTCGTACATGTTGGTAGAATATCCTCTACTTGAGTTTGTTCTCGTATCCGTGTAGCTAATTTTCTACCTCATAGTGATGTTCCCATCATTATTCTTTCCATAGCTCTTTGAGTTGTAACGACTATCCATTTCAGCCGCCTGGACCCAAGGTTTATTGCTGATATCCTTAAAAGTAATCAATTGAGATACATGGTACTTTGAAATAAAGTTTCCAACACCCTTCTCTAATTTTTTTGATACTAAAATCAATGTCTAAACGTAGATATAAAGGCACTTTACTCGTGAATATTAGGACATGCTCACGCCTATCCAGTCAAGATCTGCGAGGTCATTCGGATAATCACTCTTAGGATACTTAACCCTCCCATCACCCACCCAACTTTCCTCATTGTTTAAACCTTCCTTCACCGCCTGTATTTTCATTCATTCTCCCCTCGTCCCTCTCTCTTTCGTTTTGTCTCCTTTTTCAATTTCCATTATGTATTCTTCCCTAAATTTCTATTCTTGTTTCACTTTTTTATGTTATAATAATCTCTCTCTCTCTCTCTCTCTCTCTCTCTCTCTCTCTCTCTCTCTCTCTCTCTCTCTCTCTCTCTCTCAAACTTTGATAACAAATTTATAGATATGTTGGATGGGGAAATCATGACGAGAACTGGGCATGCATTTCATTTCATTCTATATCACTGTCGATAAGCAGATCATCCTCGTCATCGCTGTCCATGGTGATAATGACGGATTCCACACTTTCATGTATATTGTTCGATGACCAATTCTGTTCCTCGAACGATCTAGACCATCTTACAGGAATCGCCCCGCCCTTCCCACACCTCCTTCGTTGCGAACAGCTTTGCCTCCTGGAGCCTCCCTTGCAGATCTACTCGAAGGAATACCTGCAATGTTGAAGGCACATTTCGCTTCAGACCAATGCTTTATAACGCCCTTGTAATGTCCAGACATCTCACACTTGTTCGATGGCCTTTAACTCAGGATGGGCAAGAGGCAGCCGGATAAGCTCTTTACCACATGACCGGAAAATTAATTTTAACCGTTTCGCGCGGTTCTATATGCCTTTGAAACTTGCATTGAAGAAAATACAAAATTGATGCACTCTTTTGTACCAGTTCAGACTGATACGTAATTTCTTGGGTGCTTTCTTTCAATTAAATCAGTGTAAAAGTCGCAGTGCAATTGCGGTTTTACAACCATGTTGAACACGGCTGCGATGAGCCACAGTTCCTATACAGTATGGCAGGGGTTGGCAACGAGAGAGAGAGAGAGAGAGAGAGAGAGAGAGAGAGAGAGAGAGAGAGAGAGAGAGAGAGAGAAAGAGAGAGAGAGAGAGAGAGAGTATTTTGCATCATTACTTTTATTTTTATGATTTACATTATTTACTTTATGATTTAAATTATCATATATTTCTATCTTTCTATCTATCTATCTTGCTATCTATCCATGTTTCCTTTCCTATGATATGTGCCGGTCAGCAAAAGTAATTTCCCCGATCAGGTCAGATTGGCTACCTGAGTATGGTCCCTTTTAAAATTTCTTTAGATATTGATCAAGCTACACGAGTATGGTCCTATTGTTTCAATGAATATTTCTAGTTTAATGTCACCATGGCTAATGTAGAAAAAATCAAGTTTGATGTCCGATTATTTCAGTCATCGTGGACAAATAATTGGATTTAATCAACAGAATGATTGTGATTTGTGTGCTCTCTACAGCAAAATGTCATATATTGCACATCGAGTGTTAAACCACACTTTGAAACGGAAAAAAGGGGCTTTCAAGGATAGTGATGACAAAGATGAGGTCATTAAGAAAGCAGTTACCCGCTATGAGAAAAAAAGTATTGTGTTCAAAATCTTGAATGCTAGGAAAAACAGTGAAACTGAAGCCAGTTACAAACTATCTTTGTTTATTGCTAAGCTTGGAAAGACTTACTGACGCAGAATTTCAAAAACAGATTTCCTAGAGTACTCTGATGTTATATTTGATATCATATCAATCAAACCAGTTTCCATCTCAATGATAAAAGACACGTGTGTCTCAGCTAGAACCGTGGTGATACGTATTCCAGAAATGGCTGATAATGTAAATCAGCAACAATTGGTTACTTTAAGAAGTACACATGTGCTTAGTGTGCCTGTATGAAAGCCTGGATATTAATGGCATTCCCTGCTTAGCTGTTTTTACCAGGTATAGTGACACAGATGTACACGAGGAGCTATGTTGTCTTAAACCTGCGTATGGCAATCCCCATATACCAAGGCACTTCCCCCAATTTTGGGGGGTAGCCGACACCAACAATGAAACAAAACAAAAAGGGGACCTCTACTCTCTATGTTCCTTCAGCCTAATCAGGGACTCAACCGAGTTCAGCTGGTACTGCTAGGGTGCCACAGCCCAACCTCACACATTTCCACCACAGATGAAGCTTCATAATGCTGACTCCCCTACTGCTGCTACCTCCACGGTCATCTAAGGCACCGGAGGAAGCAGCAGGGCCTACTGGAACTGCGTCACAATCGCTCGCCATTCTTTCCTATTTCTAGCACGCTCTCTTGCCTCTCTCACATCTATCCTCCTATCACCCAGAGCTTTCTTCACACCATCCATCCACCCAAAACCTTGGCCTTCCTCTTGTACTTCTCCCATCAACTCTTGCATTCATCACCTTCTTTAGCAGACAACCATTTTCCATTCTCTCAACATGGCCAAACCACCTCAACACATTCATATCCACTCTAGCCGCTAACTCATTTCTTACACCCGTTCTCTCCCTCGCCACTTCGTTCCTAACCCTATCTACTCGAGATACACCAGCCATACTCCTTAGACACTTCATCTCAAACACATTCAATTTCTGTCTCTCCATCACTTTCATTCCCCACAACTCCGATCCATACATCACAGTTGGTACAATCACTTTCTCATATAGAACTCTCTTTACATTCATGCCCAACCCTCTATTTTTTACTACTCCCTTAACTGCCCCCAACACTTTGCAACCTTCATTGACTCTCTGACGTACATCTGCTTCCACTCCACCATTTGCTGCAACAATAGACCCCAAGTACTTAAACTGATCCACCTCCTCAAGTAACTCTCCATTCAACATGACATTCAACCTTGCACCACCTTCCCTTCTCGTACATCTCATAACCTTACTCTTACCCACATTAACTCTCAACTTCCTTCTCTCACACACCCTTCCAAATTCTGTCACTAGTCGGTCAAGCTTCTCTTCTGTGTCTGCAACTAGTATAGTATCATCTGCAAACAACAACTGATTTACCTCCCATTCATGGTCATTCTCGTCTACCAGTTTTAATCCTCGTCCAAGCACTCGAGCATTCACCTCTCTCACCACTCCATCAACATACAAGTTAAACAACCACGGCGACATCACACATCCCTGTCTCAGCCCCACTCTCACCGGAAACCAATCACTCACTTCATTTCCTATTCTAACACATGCTTTACTACCTTTGTAGAAACTTTTCACTGCTTGCAACAACCTTCCACCAACTCCATATAACCTCATCACATTCCACATTGCTTCCCTATCAACTCTATCATATGCTTTCTCCAGATCCATAAACGCAACATACACCTCCTTACCTTTTGCTAAATATTTCTCGCATATCTGCCTAACTGTAAAAATCTGATTCATACAACCCCTACCTCTTCTAAAACCACCCTGTACTTCCAAGATTGTATTCTCTGTTTTATCCTTAATCCTATTAATCAATACTCTACCATACACTTTTCCAACTACACTCAACAAACTAATACCTCTTGAATTACAACACTCATGCACATCTCCCTTACCCTTATATAGTGGTACAATACATGCACAAACCCAATTCACTGGTACCATTGACAATACAAAACACATATTAACAATCTCACCAACCATTCAAGTACAGTCACACCCCCTTCCTTCAACATCTCAGCTTTCACACCATCCATACCAGATGCTTTTCCTAATTTCGTTTCATCTAGTGCTCTCTTCACTTCTTCTCTTCTAATCTCTCTCTCATTCTCATCTCCCATCACTGGCACCTCAACACCTCGAACAGCAATTATATCTGCCTCCCTATTATCCTCAACATTCAGCAAACTTTCAAAATATTCCGCCCACCTTTTCCTTGCCTCCTCTCCTTTTAACAACCTTCCATTTCCATCTTTCACTGTCTCTTCAATTCTTGCGCCAGCCTTCCTTACTCTCTTCACTTCTTTCCAAAACTTCTTCTTATTCTCTTCATATGACTGACCCAATCCCTGACCCCACCTCAGGTCAGCTGCTCTCTTTGCCTCACGTACCTTGCGCTTTACTTCCACCTTTTTCTCTCTATATTTTTCATACTTCTCTATACTATTACTCTGCAGCCATTCTTCAAAAGCCCTCTTTTTCTCTTCCACTTTTACCTTCACTCCTTCATTCCACCATTCACTGCCCTTCCTCATGCTGCCTCCAACAACCTTCTTGCCACATACATCACTTGCAATACCAACAAAATTTTCTTTTACTAACTTCCACTCCTCCTCTAAATTACCAGTTTCTCTTACTCTCACCTCATCATATGCCATTTTCAACCTTTCCTGATATTTACTTTTTACCCCCGGTTTTATTAGCTCTTCAATCCTCACTACCTCCCTTTTACATCCACCTACTCTATTCCCCCACTCTTTTGCTACAACTAATTTTCCTTCCACCAAAAAATGATCAGACATACCGTTAGCCATACCCCTAAACACGTGCACGTCTTTCAATCTCCCAAGCATTCTTTTAGTTATCAACACATAATCCATTAATGCCCTTTCTACTACTCTTCCATTTGCCACTCTTTACCCATGTATACTTATTTTTATCTTTCTTTTTAAAGAAGCTAGCACTTATTACCATCTCTTGTTCAACACACATGTCTACCAGTCTCTCACCACTCTCATTTTCACATAGTATGCCATACTTCCCAATGACACCTTCTACCTCTCCAGCGCCCACTCTAGCATTTAAGTCACCCATAACAACTACATTATTCTTTCTACCCAGTCCTTCTACACACCTAGTTAATTCATTCCAGAACTCATTCCGCTCTTCTTCACTTTTCTCACTACCTGGCCCATACGCACTGACAAACGCCCAACATTCCCTACCCAACCTAACCCTTACCCACATTAACCTAGATGATATCTCCTTCCATTCCACTACTTTACCTGTCATCCATTCACTCAGCAATAACGCCACACCCTCTCTCGCTCTTCCCCTTTCAATCCCAGACACTCTACCAGACATTTCACCAAACATCATCTTTGTCTCACACAAGGCCAATATATCCATCCTTCTACTTCTAAACATACTTCCAATCACACATCTTTTACTCTCTATCGTACTACATCCACGCACATTCAAACACCCCAAAACTAGAGTGCGGGGAGCAGTCACTCTCCCCCCAGCTCCATCTCCTTGTCGATGTCTCGCAGGAATTTTATACAGGAGAGGGGGTTCCTAGCCCCCTCGTCCCGTCCCTTTTAGTCGCCTCTTACGACACGCAGGGATAACGTTGGCGCTATTCTAATTTTTATATGCCCCCGCGGCCATAGGGATAATGCATACTGAAGGCATTCACTAATCATTTTGAGAACAGAGAGGAAGACATAGAAAAGATTTCTTGCCATTACAACAGATGGTGCTCCTGTTATGGTAGGAAAAAGTAAGGACTTTACAAAATGGTTGAGGATAAAATTGGGCAATCCATTCTGAAATTGCAATGCATAGTTCATCAAGAAAATTATTTTCACACATGAAACACATCCTCAGCCCCCATCGCAGCCGGCTTACAGTGGATCACTCTGAGGGTTGTGTATAACTCAAGATGTCCAAATATTCATCTGGAATTTAATCTTTGCCCTTTTGGAAGGAAGGTCAGGAATGTCATTGATATGGTGAGGTATAAACTTATAACATAAGATATTTTTGTTATAAAGAATACTAAATACAACAAAATTATTACATTTATGTTATGCATGTTCAGGAAAAAACATTATAATTAAAATTGTCACTACATACGGAACAATTATAATTTTAATTTTACTATATAGGGCTTAAAGATAACAACTGGCACGCAAGGTAGTAAAAATAGTGGTATTAATTATCACGTGGCACATTGTGTTCAGAAGGTTGCCGACCCCGTATGGGAACGATACCAATATTGCCTGCTGCCTGTGGCTCACCTGGACATTGTATGCATAGGGTGATGGGGAGGGGGTTAGGAAAATACTGGTAGTACACCTATTTACATCGCAAAAATAGAATGAATTCCAGTACTGTAAATGAAAAATCGTCATGAAAAGCCATTGAATCTGGAAATCGAAAAATCGAAAGGAGACCAGAAGTAGAAAAACAAGGAAACGTGAGTGATACAGAGAGGAAAGGGGAGGTATGAGGGGAAGACGAAGAAATAAAAATAGAAGAAAAATAACAATAAGATACATAATGAAAACTGAGAACGAAAACAGACAGAAAACGAAAGAGAGAGAGAGAGAGAGAGAGAGAGAGAGAGAGAGAGAGAGAGAGAGAGAGAGAGAGAGAGAAAAGTGGAAGGAGAAAATGGGAAAGAATGAGGAAAGGGAAGGCCTATTGTGTAGAGAAGGCAAGGTACTTTGTAATGACGTCACAACCTCACCTGTTCAAATACCTTCTCTTGTGCGACTGGTGTCGGCAATGAAGTAATCAAAATCTAAGAGTAATAGCGTAATTACTTACATTTGTCAATGCGCTATAGCATCAACAGTTACAAAGGGGTGTGAAATAGACGGTGCTAATATATCATGCTGGTGTCATTGACTGTTTCGAAAATATTAGCAATAAGCCTTGGGTCCACGTAACCGAAATACATAGTTGTTTATGTTCTAAGGCTTTAGTAAGGCTCCACGTTTCTGGGGCATAAATTGATACTGGTTAAAACATTTCCTTAAATACTTTTTTTCAGAAAGTGGAATTTTACTTTTAATAATCTCATTTTGTTTACAAAACTATCTCCAGCCCATTCTTATCCTTATTCTAATTTCGGTCATGTCTGTCCTGAGTACCTATATTCATTAACAACCCCTAGAAGCTCGTTCATTACTCTTATTTGTTGATTATCTGCATTTTCATTAAACATTATCTTAGTTTTACTCATATTCATTTTCAGTCCTACATTTCTGCTATCTCTATTCATATCTTCTATAATCTTTTTTAATTCCTCTTATGATTCACTAAACAAAACCATGTCATCTGCAAATCCTAAGTTGTTGGGGTATTCCTCAATTATATTAACTCCTGTATTTTCCCAATATAAATTCTAAAAACTTCTGGGCATGTTGTGAATAATTAGGAAAAATTGGGTCTCCCTATCTAACTCCCTTTTCAATGGGAATTTTCTCACTATGCAGTTTTTAGGATTGTTGTACTTCCTGTATAGATATCGTCAAGTAATCTAACATAAGATTCTTCTATTTCTTGTTTTTGAGGGGCTTTCATTACTGCTGATGATTTAAAAGGATTAAAAGCTTCCTCATAATTTATAAATGCCATGCATAGTGTTTGTTATACTATGTTGATTTTTTCATTACTTGGTTAATTACGTGGATATAGTCAGTTGTTGAATACCCATTTCTAAAGCCTGCCTGTTCTCTTGTTTGATTAAAGTCTAGCTGTCTTTCTATTCGGCTTAATATGATCTTTGCAAATATTTTATATATTACAGAGAGTAAACTTATTGAGCGGTAATTTTTCAGGTCTTTTGTGTCTACCTTTTTGTTAATTAGTATAATGCTAAAGTTTTTCCAAGCTGTAGGTATAGAGCATTCTTGCAGACATTTAGTTAAGTTCAGCCAGTCTTACTACTGTGAAATCTCTTCCATCTATTATTAAATCAATTATTAGGCCATCCTCTCCTGCTGCTGTACCTCTTTTCATGCCTTTTAATTCTTTTTTTCTTCTACTATTACGTTTGGTACCAGCTTAGAAGTTTCATTATTTCTTTTGAAGTTATTCCTTACATCCCTATTTTATAGTATTGTATAGAAATCCTCTGCAATTCTTATAACTCCGTCTCTATTGCGGATATTTCCATTTTCATCCTTTAAAGCAAAGTCTATTGGCATCTTGTTCCAAGTCGTCACCAATTTAATGTTTCTTTCTTTCGTTAGTGATTCCTCAATTTCGGTCTGATTGTGTTTACGAATATCGGGTTTTAGTTTTTTATTGCTTTGGATAGTTCTACTAATTCTATTTCATCTCTTCTGGATTTTACCCTCATTTCCAATCTTTTCTTTATTAGGTTTTTGGTCTTTTCTGATAGTTTTCCTTGATCTTGTTTCGGAACTCTTCTACATATCTCTTGTGATGATTCCAATACAAATTTTGGGAAATTACTATTCATTTCTTCTTTACTTTCTTCCATTTCATCATGTATCTTGAAGTACCAATTTTATATTACTAAACTAAACTAATCATATTTTTCTCTTTTTACGGGAATGCTCATTTTCTTTCATAAAATTAATCTCTCTCTCCTTCCTTAGATCTGAACAAATTTTGCTTCTCACCATTCTATGATCACTTGACTTTAAGTTGTTCAACACGGTTACATCTTTAACTGAGTTTACTTTTTCTCTGAGAATAAAATCTATTTCACTTTTCGTTTCTCGTCTCTCCATTTGAACTTCTCCATGCTCATTTTCTATGTTCCTTTTTATAAAAGAAGGCGACCATTATTTCAAGATATTTTCTTTCAGCAAATTCTACAAGCATAGCTCCTCTCTCCTTCCTTGAATCTACTCCAAATTTGCCCATTGCTGATTCGCCAGTCTTCGTTTGACCTACTTTAATATTGAAATCACACAAAACAAATATGAACCAAGTCTTATGTTTTTTTCATAGATATCTATAGATCTTCATTAAACGTTTCTATTTCTCCCTCTGTATGGGAGATTGGTGCATACGTTTGAATGATCTTAATTTTATATTTCTTATTTAGTTTGATGATTAATTCTGTAATTCTATCACTTGTACTTCAAAATTCTTCTATGTTCCCTACAAGATTTTCATTATTAAGAAAATTCACTCCACGTTCTTTGTTCCTTCATGTTCTATAAAGGAAAATATGTAGTCCTCTTTTCATTCTATATAAGATTCCTCAGTTCTTCTTATTTCACGCAATCCTATTATATCGCAATTTATATATTTCAGCTCTTCTTTTTCCCTAGAAAGGATCCTGACGTATGTTATAAGGTTCTCTCTCTCTCTCTCTCTCTCTCTCTCTCTCTCTCTCTCTCTCTCTACACACATACATACACACACACGCACACACACACACACACACACACATATATATATATATATATATACATATATAAATATTTATATATATATACATATATATACATATATATATATATATATATATGTATATATATATATATATATGTATATATGTATATATATATATATGTGTGTATATATATAAGTATATATATATAAATATATATAAAAATATAAATATATATATATGAATATATATATATATATATATATATACATATATATATATATATATATATGTGTGTGTGTGTGTGTGTATACATATATATATGTATAAGTATATATAAATGTATATACATAATATATATATATATATATATATGTATGTATGTATGTATAATTTATATATGTATATATATATATATATATATATATTCTTACAAAGCTGGTCTAGTATAGAGTAAATATTTTATTCATGTATTTTATCTATATATTTAACAGGTATATAACCAGCTCGTGAGGTGAGTTCCTCTCATGTAGGTTTAAGAATAGGTATGTAAATTACATATGACTTTCGTCATTCATTTAATTATATTTTTCATTCAAGTCAGTATATAAAAATTTATGTTATTTTTAAGAATTATTCTTTTTTATTTCACGCACTTTGTTGCGAAATCTTATGTAAACTCATTTAGGTGTGCTGTACGACGCATATGAGGAATGAACACGAGGTATTACATCATCTTTATGTTTTCACGTGGTTAGAATGTGCATGAAATTTCTGGAAATAGTTAGTTGAAAGAGAGTTGCCTCACCATGAACGTTGGAACTTGTCTGCTACTTGACTAGTTGGCAACTTTGGCGTTGTAAGCCTGCTCCCCATACTTCCAGTACTCCGGACTGGAAGATTTTGAAATTATGTAAGTCAATATATATAGATCCTCAGAATCCATAAGCAGCAGAAGAGACCCAGCCTATCTAATTGAAAGAGCCAAAGTTCATCTGCTCTCTCCTCTCAAGGGTGTGCCCTCTCAAAAGTTAAGAGGTTTTGACCCAACATATGTTGTGTATGGTATTATTCAAACTTTGGTAGAATTTATTAAATAGCAAGTCAAGTGTAGTGTGTTAATGTAAGTACTGTATCATATAAATTTTTGTAACTGGCCCTGTGTGATTTAGGCTAAAACATTGAGGACTATTATTCTGCTTATCTTTTTGGAAACCTTGTGTGAGCCAAAAGACGTAAGTATATCTGTTACGTTTATGTAAATTCCATTAAGATTTTTACTCATTGTAGTGTTAATGTTAACTATTTTCAGTTATCATCAAAATCAAATAATTTTATAAATTCATTTTCAGTGAAGCAAGTGACTGTATAATTTCTTTTGTCTTAGTCTAAAGTTTTGTTCAGATTTAATATTTCGAGTAATTTAATTTTGGTGTTAATTCTTTAGTATCATTATTGGAACTTTTTATAAAATATATTTATTTTTGTAAAGTGTGTATTATTTTAATCACTAACATTTCTTAACAGACCTTCCTCATATCTCTGACTAGAACCAAAGTGAGACGTTGTTTTTTAATAGTTCTTATAAAGTAATCACCCAGTTTTGTTTTGAGTGTACGTAAGAGACCTTTAGATATTCAATGTTCATATATATTGCCGTCTGGGAGTTATATAATATTTTCTGAGCTCGGGTATTATTCAAGTGTAACAGATTTATGTTGAAATAAACAGGTGAGTTTTGGAGCCCGGGAGTCTATGTAATTCTCCAGCCGTAAAATATATTTCTGGTGCCCAGACTCTTGAGATCAAGCGAGTCTGTTTTAAATATTAGTGATAACATGGCCGTGTTTTCATTAAAGGTTTGAACAGTTTAGTGTTGATAAGTTTTTGTGTATTGTTAGAATATATTCTTTAGAGAGGTATGATTTTTGTAAAGTACAATATGGCACAACTTAATATCCTAGAGTTTTTGAAAAACCCAATTGTTCAGGAATTTTCAGAAGCTAATGTAACTAAAGCTCAGTGGCTCTCTATTTCAATGGCATATGGTGGCCATGCAACGAGTGGAATGATTAAATCCCCAAATCAAGTGTGTAGTCTTAGAAGCGTTGATAAATTCAAAAAAGTTGTCAGAAGATATTGTAGCAGCTCGTCAACTATTGGATAATGCTGAAGCAAAAATCATAACGAAGCAAGACTCAGCTGACCTAGGTACCGGAGGAATGAAAGCAGACAGGAATGTAGAGGCTAAGATTTGATGAATAGCACCAGAAGAGAATTTCATTAAGTTGAGGATGAGCAGAACGGAAAGAAAGAGATAGAGAAGAGGCAAGAGAAATCGCAAAACATGCGAAGAAAATGGAAGCAAGATGAGAAGAAAGAGAGAGAGAAGAGAATTTGATTAAGTTGGAGATGATGGCCGAACGAGAAGAATGAGTGAGAGATGAAGCAAGAGAAATTGCAAGATGGGAAGAAAAAGAGAGAGAATGGCAAGAAAAAGAGAAGGAAGAGGCAAGAGAAATTGCACAACCTGCGAGGGAGTTGGAGCTGTTGAATGCTCGTGCAAATTCGGCAACGCAGACAGAGATGACCCCTGCTTTACACGATCCTGTGTTTAATGTGACAAATGGGCACAGGTTAATTCCAAAATTCACAGAATAAGCTCCCGGCAAATTTTTAGATCATTTTTAAACTATCGCGTCAACGATGGAATGGCCTGTGTTATTGCAGAGTGTTCTCATTGGGAAAGAACACAGTGTATCTTGCCTTGTCTCAGGACCAGAGGAAGCAGTATCAATAAGTGAAAAGGAGTGTGCTACAAGTGCATCAGATGACCCCTGAATATTATGATGAAAGATTCCAAAGTTTGCGGAAGGACGAGAAAATGACTTTCCTGGATTACGCTTATAAGGTACAACGAGGTTTTAAGAGACGGTTAGAGGCTGCTAATGTGAGAGAGATGGCTGATTTAGAAGAATTGATAGTACTGGAACAGTATTTACGAGGAATTCCTAAACATATTCGAGAGCGGTGAAGAAACTTGATAAAGCCGCTTCGCTGAGTGAAGATTATAATATTATCAATTATAAACCCTCATCGGGTATAAAGCTTCATCCATCGTTCCAACCAAGTGTCAAGTATTCACCGAACCATGGAAACCAGTTCAGCTCTATGTGAAAAAGTTTAATAGTTACAGCAGAAGTACCACTGGCACTGTTCCAAAGCAGAATGTGATAGTGCCACAGCAACGATCATCGAATCGTCCTCCTTTAGGTATCGTGAAAGACGGGCCAAAGGTTAATATTGTCTGTAATAAGTATGGCAAGAGATGACATATCAGTGAGGAATGTTGGTCGAACCAACTGAAAGCAGTCCCAGAAGTGGTTAAGGATAATCCAACCTCACAGAATGTGAATACGAATAAGTAAACGGGAAAGGACGACGATGAAAATTAGCCAGCTAACGTTTACACGACAAACAGGACAACCCCAAACAGCAATGATGCCTTTAAGCCGTATATTTATGAAGGTATGTTAGCCACAATAGATGGGAGCGAGCAGACCCCGGTAAGCATATTGCATGATAAAGATTGTAACCATAGTGTAGTGACACAAGGTATACACCCATTGGTGGAACAGTCTCTCACAAGAGACTTGGACATTTTGAAGGGAATAGGAGGTGAGGAATTTACCCTTATTTACCGTTTGAAACTGTCATGCGAGTTGGTGACAGGTCATTTTGATTTTGCCGTAAAGGATTCACTGGCTGTCGAAGAAGTAGAAGTCTTGCTGAGTAATGAGGTTGGTGAAGCGCCATTTGTGCCTTGTCCCATTGTAACAGAGAAACCATTGAAGTATAGCCCTACGACTGAACTTGAGAAGGACTACCCATATCTGTTTCCTAGTTGTGCAACTACTAGGAGTATAACAAAGAAAGTGACTGCAGAAGAAGAAAGAGAAATCAAGGGAGCATTGAACTTGGAGGATTTATTTTTGGAAGAAGAGGATTCCCTTGATGGTACTCAAGAGGAGAACTCCCAAATGACCCCAAGAGAAGAGGAACGACAGACGAATGAACATGAAGATAAGGAAGAAATTGACTTGGAAGAATTTGAAAACTCAGCATTAGAAGTAGGACAGGTGAGAAGGAAAGGACTGATAGGATTGCAACGGAAGGATGCAACGTTAACAGAGTTATGGTACCATGTGGTGGATGGGATGGAGGAGCAGCAGTCTCCCATCTGTTATTATGTTAAGGATGGGTTGCTTATGAGGAAACATAGACCTGCTAATATCCCTGGGAATGCCGAATGGGGGATATACCATCAGATATTGATTCCCATACCCTTCAGAAGACAGGTGATGGCCATAGCACATGAGACAGGAAACATGGGAATAAGGAAGACGACGGAGAAGATTATGAAACACATTTTTTGGCCTGGCATACATAAGGAGGTGAGCCAGTTTTGCTGTGCATGTCATGTTTGTCAGATGGCTGGAAAACCCAATGAGTACATCAATAAAACTCCCTTACATCCAATTGAAGTACGAGGAGAACCATTCAGCAACTTACCGGTTAAAATGTTGGCAG
This sequence comes from Palaemon carinicauda, assembly GCF_036898095.1. Classification (NCBI taxonomy): domain Eukaryota; kingdom Metazoa; phylum Arthropoda; class Malacostraca; order Decapoda; family Palaemonidae; genus Palaemon; species Palaemon carinicauda. Next base: position 69,805,715 of record NC_090732.1, read on the forward strand.
AAAAAGGGAAGGATCGAGAGGAAACATATGGAGAAAATATCAAGAATTAGAGGAAGGGGATCGGCGAGATAAGGAAATTTTCCCTAGAAGGCATGAAAACGAGTAAAGGAAAAACGAAGAAAAGTTTTGGTATGAAGAGTACGAACAGACAGTTTGCGGTAGGACAACCGGTGTTGGTTTACTCATCAATAAGGAGAATTCCTCTCACCAACGAGTTCCAAGAACCATTCCGGATTTTGGAGAAGATCAGTGACCTGCCTAGATTATTGTAATACCAAGAAAAATGAAAAGTCAAAGGAACGCCATATTAACTTCGAATCCAGTACTGTGAGCCCTCGATTTCAGCAAGAAATTCCTTATCCAATTGGATGTGTTAGATAATGGGATTGGAGATTTCTTATTACAAGAAGACAAGGAAGGAACTCTTCACCCTGTTTGTTTTATGTCATCGAAACTGAAGAAGCATCAGCCAGCCTACTCAACAGGTGAAAAGAAACTGCTAGGGTTAGTCACAGCGATAAGCAAACTCAAAGTTTACGTGAATAGACCACAGAATGCAGAGATTACAGTTTACTTGGATCACAATTTTGTAAATAAGATGAAGAATAATATTTAAAGGGTAACTTGGTGGTCATCATGTTTGCAACTGTATTGTATTGTATTAATGTAAAGCATATATCAGGTAAAGATAACGCGGTTGTAAATTATTTATCTCAGGCTGAATCAGGGGATTCAGGCACAGAATAAATAATCTTTTGGGGGAAGCTATCTTACGAAGCTGGTCTAGTATAGAGTAAATATTTTATTCATATATTTTATTTGTGTATTTAAGAGGTCTTATGAGCCAGCTCATAAGATGTGTTCCTCTCATGTAGGTTTAAGTAAAGGCAAGTAAATTACATAAGACTTTCATCATTCATTTAATTGTATTTTTAATTCAATTCAGTATATGTAAAAAAAGCTTATATTAATGAATTAATTTTTTATTTCACGTATTTTATTACGAAGTCTTATGTATCCTCGTTTAGGCATGCTGTACGACACATACTAGGAATGAACCCGAGGTGTTACATCATGTTTTCACGTGGTTAAAATGTGCATGAAATATCTCGAAATAGATTTACTCTTTTTTTTAAGATTTCGAATAGTAGGTGGGCGGAAATAGTTGAGAGAGAGAGTTGACTCACCATTAACTATAGAACTTGTCTGCTACTTGACTAGTAGGCAAGTTTGGCATTGTAAGCCTGCCCCGCCCCCCCATGCTTCCAGTAGGCCGGACTGGAAGATTCTGGAATTAAGTAAGTCAATATATATAGCTGCAGAAGAGACCCAGCCTATATAATTGAAAGAGCCAAAGTTCGTCTGCCCTCTCTCCTCTTAAGTGTGTGCCCTTGCAAAAGTGAATATGTTTTGATTTCAACGTATATTGTGTATAGTGTTGCTCAAACTTTGGTGGAATTTATTAAATGGCAAATCAAGTGTAAGTACTGTGTCATATGAATTTTTGTAACTGGCCCTCTGAGGTTTATGTTAAAACTGTGAAGTGTATTTATTTGGTTATTTGTTGGGAAACCTAGTGTGAACCAAAAGAAGTAAGTGTATCAGCTACAGTTATGTAAATTTCATTAAGGGTTTAATCATTAAAGTGTTGAAGTTGTAACTATTTTCATTAATTATCAAATAAATATTCTTATAAATTAATTTCCAGTGAAGCAAGTGATTGTATAATTTCTTTTGTAATTTAGTTTTGATGGTAATTATTTGGTATTGTTATTGTAACTTTTTATAGAATATATTTATTTTTGTAAAGTATGTATTATTTCGATCACCAACATTTCTTAATAGTGCTTGTTCGTATCCCTGACTAGAACCAAAGTAAGAGGTTGTTTTTTAATAATTCTTATAAAATAATCCTCCAGTTTTGTTTTGAGTGTACGTAAGAGGCCTCTGGATATTCAGTGTTCATATGTATTGCCGTCTGGGAGTTATAAGATATTCTCAGAGCTCGGGTATTATTCAAGTGTAACAGATTTATGTTAGAATAAATAGGTGAATTTGGAGCTCTGGAGTTTATATAATTCTCCAGCCATCATATATATATATATATATATATATGTGTGTGTGTATATATATATATATATATAGATAGATAGATAGATAGATAGATAGATAGAATATATATATATATATATATATACATATATATATAAATTATATATATGTATGTATATATATATATATATATATACATATATATATATATATATATATATGTGTGTGTGTGTGTGCGTGTGCGTGTGTGTTTATGTGTATGTGCATGTGTGTGTGTTAGTTTGTGTACGTGTGTGTGTATGTGTGAGTGTGTGTGCATGGATGTGGTAATTTTAGATACTTTACCGTAATTGGCTGGTGGTGAGAGAAGATAATCTTGTACGACGTACAGAGTTAAAAATCCCCTTTTATTAAGTTAATAAAGAGTAATCATAAGAAAAACATAGACCATTTAAGGTAATTCATTCACATCACGTTATGAAATTTCTTTTATAAAGATAAGTACTCGTGCAACTTTTTTGTTCTCATTTCCATAACCGTTTCTTAGCTTGAGCCAGAACTTTGTGTATATGTTGAGTGAAAGGTTTTATTTCTATTCTCAAATATTAGTATATCGCCGGGTCTTCTTCCCTTCCTAACTTTTTGAAAGCATTTTTTTTTTATCTCATACAAGCTTATGAGTAAAGTTATCTTTCCTCTTCTTTGACGGTGGGTGAAACGATTATGATATGTGAATTGATATGTGAATCGCAATTCTGATATGTGAATTGAGGTATTGTATTTTCATTTCTCGTCTAGGCTTATAGACAATGGTTATCTCCATTCTCTTCTAAGAAGTGTTAATTATCAAGGATTAATGTTCCATTCTTTTTTCAGACATGTTGGGCTAGTGACTCCTTTCCCAACGCCCAACGGCCATCTTGAATTACAGCACGTGGCATGGATACCTGGGGCCGAAGGTTCCCTAGTGATGGTCCATGAAAATGACATATATATAAAGAAATCGCCGACGTCTCCAGTTGCTATAAGAATCACTACCACTGGAGAGCACCACGCTATTTATAATGGAATTACTGATTATCTCTACCAAGGTATGGGTTACTATACTTTAGTTTTTGTGCATTTTTTGCACACAAAAAATACAAGTCTCAATTGCACTCGTAGATAAGTATTAAGGCTATTCTGTTCCGATATCTTTTTCTATCACATGAACAGGACGAAGAGCTGCATAGACAACTGGGGCAACAAGTAAAAAATTAGTTAGCTGTCTTAAAGGGAAACTTCAATGCAGCAGTAAACTGGGATAGTGTGAATTCTACATCATACACAGAGGGACATATGCTACTATAATTTGTCAACAATTAATTCCTCCATCAGTGGGACGAATGACCAACTACGGGAAACGACTTACAGTACTTGATATTGTGCTAACAACAGAAGAAAAATAATATATCCCGTGTCTCAGTGGGCGAAAATATTGGCAAAAGTGACAACAGAATAGTTACATTTAAGGTTAATATTCCTCATCTAAAATAAAAAAAAAAATTATTAAAAAATAAAAATAGACTACTGATAAAGTAACTGGATAAAGCTGAAGGAATGCACGAAGAATTTAAAATACGACGAAATAATGAACATAGATACACCTAGGACTCCCTTTAAGAAAAATACAAAGAAAAAAAGGCCTATATGTGTACGCATAGAAATATTTTACCAAATGGAACTCCATAACTCAAATGGTTCAACAAAATAATAGGCACTGCAATAAGAAGCAAAGGCAGGAAACATAAATCACTTTGTCCACAGCCATCACTTCTTTGAAATTCCCGAACACAAAAAGTTAAACAGGAATATAGGTAAACTAGTTAGTAATCCCAAGATCAATGAATAGAACAGTATTTCTTCAGCTAGTAAAGAAATCCTGAAAGAATTTCTTTGCATATGTAAACAGTAAAAAAACAATTAGAAACTGCATTAGTACACTAAGAGACTCAGAGAGTGATCTTATGATAAGAGATTTTGAAAAAGCCAAACTAATAAATGCATATTTCACAGCTTTATTGACTGGGGAAGAATCAACAACCATCCCCGAGCCATTTAACAAATATGAGGGACCACAACCACTAATCAGAATAATTTTTACAATGGAATTTGTAAAAAACAAAATAAAGGGACTCAGTAAGTCTAAGGCACCGGGCCCAAATGATATTCATCCAAGAGAGATTACAGACCTTAGAAGAAGAGATAACCCTACACATTTACCAAATGTTCCAAAAGGAAGCAAACGAAAAAAAAGGCACCACTAGAAAGGAAACCTGGCAATGTTCCTCCAGTCTGCAAGACGGGACCAAAAGAAGAACCTGTCAATTACAGACCTGCGTTTGTAACTTCAGTGCTTTGCAAAATTTTTGAATGAATTATAGTAGATTCAATAGTTGAACATATAAGGAAAAGCAATCTCCTGACAGACAGCCAACATGGTTTTAGACAAAAGAGATCCTATATGACAAATCTGTTGGAATTTTTCCACATGTTTAGCATATCATGACAAAAGCATGGCAATAGATATCATATACCTAGATTTTCAAAAGACTTTTGACAAAAATGAAACAGAGAGTTGTAATCAATGAAGAAGACACAGAGTAGGAAGCTGTTACAAGTGGAGTACCTCAAGGATCTATTCTAAGCCCATTACTATTTCTGATTTACATTAACGATACAGAATATCCAAATTTGCCGACAATACTAAACTAGGCATAAACGTCGAGAACTCAGAAGATGTAGAAGCCTTAAGAGAGGATTTAGATAAATTGGGAGAATGATCCAGAAATAGACAGTTATAGTAACTATAGTAACCAACAAACAGCTGGGTAATGAAATAGAAAGTGTGGACTAAATGGAAGCTACTGGCATTATTATTAGCAAAGCTTTGAAGTTCACCAAACAGAGCAATTGAAAAGAAAGCACTGAAACCAATAAGTTATATAAAAGGAACAATTCAAATACAGAAACAAAGACATTATACTGCCGTTGTACACATCATTAGTTCAACCACATCTAGAGTATGGAGTTCAATTCTAGGCTCCAAATATTCAGTAGGATATGGACAGACTGGAAGAAGTACAAGCAAGGGCCACCAAAATAGTCCCAACACTAAGACAATTTGGATATAGATAGAAAATGGAACGTTTGAACTTATTTGATCTATAACCTCGACGACTAAGGGAAGAGCTAATAGAGACTCAAAATTATTAAAGCAACAAATGTGAACTGCATTAACCTTTTCACACTCAACACAAATCAGTCCAGAGGTAATAACGGATACAAAATGGAATTGAAAAGATACAACACCACTCAGAATGGTAAATTCTTTGCATACAAAGTAAAAAATACATGGAACAGACTTCCAGCGGAAGTAGTAACGGTGACACAGTAAACATATTCAGGAATAAGTTAGACAAGATTATAGAATCTCTAAACATTTAAATTAATTAGTTCTATCCAAGAGCAAATGGGTTCATTGTGGATGGACAAAAAAGACTTTGAGACATCCAAACTCCTTTTAACTCTTTGTAACTCCTAGTTTCTCCTTATTCACTAATCTCTCGTTTTCTACTCTCCGCGTTAACGGAATACAGCGGAAAATTTTGAACCATATTCCACCATTTACCTGTTTTCCTCTTTATTATTCTACTCTTGTATTTTTGCATCTCTCATCATTTCCTTTCATTTCATATACATATAACTTCCATTGTTTATATTTTGTTCTTATTTAACATTTAAAAATTTTTCAACTTAAAAAAAAAGTTTTTATTAATTCTGTCATCATTTCTTATTTTTTCTTCAACAGACTTTATTTTCCAAATTTGTCTTTTCTCTTATTTCATTATCTTTTTTTATAGGTAGTGACTAAATGATACATTTTTAAAGTGATAATTACGGTATGTGCAAATTATAAAAAAACGAATGAGTGCTCCAGGTGTGTGTGGTTTTTTTTTTTTTTTTCCAGATAATCATATTTCCCCCGATTTTTCTTTTTCCTCCTAATTTCCTTAATATTGGTCGTGTATTTTGATATTAAGCCTTAATATTATCTAAATTTATTTACTTAATTTTTCTTCTTTTTTTTCATTTTTTCCAGATTATGTTCTACATTCGGTTTCTGCCATGTGGCCGAGCAACGAAGGAAGACGCCTTTGTTATGCAACGTTTAATGATTCAAGGGTTCACGAAGCGAAGATACCTATTTACACAGAACAGTACTCAACCATCCGAAAAGTGAGATACCCAAAGGTAAGGCAGTCACAGACTTAACAATCGAGTTAATCTTTTAAATCAAGTGGTAATGTATTCTGTAGGCCAGGATTTATGTCTTTTGTTCCGTGTAAAAACAGCCGCTGAATTTCTTGACCTTTTTTAATTTTTGTGTCGATAGCTGTCTATTTTATCATTTCCTATGCACCTATTTCACACAACGTAGATTATGTAAAATCTACATAAAAGTTACAAAACAATAGCAAGACGTTAAAAGCAAATGAAAATGATGACTATTATTTACAGTATTATACAAGATCCACAGAATACTCACAGCACACGAAACTAATTAATAATATACACAAGTTCTTACGAAAAAGTAGTCTGTCTTGAGTAGACAGATGACGTTGCTTAGTTTTGAATATAAAAGTTAAAATGCAGGAACTGAAATACTGATGATGAATATCCAACTTCTTTGTCTTTTTTAAGATATTCTATTTTTGTATGCAGTCGCTATATTTCAGTCACAGTGGGTGTAGCTGATAAAAATGTCTCCAAACAACAGCGGTGTTCAGGTCTAATCTGCCCTCTCTTTAGCCTCCCCTGTCCTTTTATTGTATATCGCGATCCATTTTCTCTAGAGAATTCCGGAGTGTTCAAGGTTATGATTACACAACAACTCTACGCCAGGGACCTACTCTCAAATCATCCTGTATAATTCTCGCCTATCAGACGGCTTGCGCCGAAGAATTATATACAAGAACTCTCGTTCTAGAACACAGCGATATTTCGGTTACAAATTATTTTATTTTTACATTAGCATACATGAAAATATTCATTGTTATATTTCTACATCATGTATGAAAAAAATAAGCCCTTTTCACAAGTTTTATAATACAATATACATAAAGTTGTCCCACATATAACCCTATCCATGTATGAAATTATGGTACATTACGAGGAAAAAGAAAGTTTATCAATGAAACTTATGCCGTGAGACTATGAAATCATAGAAATAAAATTATTTACAAGAAATGGTGCAGCATTAAGAACAATTGAAGAAAAAAATAGATGAGCTGAACTAGGATTTTAAATAAAGTCTGTCTGATTCGGCCAAAACAAAAAAAAAGCAAAAGAAGATACATACTTAAACATATCTATATAATCAGTTATATTTGCTCACAGATACTCGCATCATTCGGCGACTACTCTTCTTCCATCATCCATATTAACATTCTTTACCTCATTACTTTATTCTTGCTAACATTTTCTCTTAACTTTCTCTTCTTTTTACCAGCTTTTACAGTATGTCTTTACTTTCCCCAATTGCACAGTATAAAATGTAAACATTAGTCATTGCACAATCCATTAAAAATACATTTTCCTATCTACCATTTGACTACTCCCTAGCTAACCTTTTCCTGACTTCTCCCATCGTTCCATACATAAGGATGCTGGAGAGACATGGAGTCCTAATACATCCTTATCCCAGACCTACTTTCCCACCAAACCAGTTACTTCCATACCTACAATCACAAAAGAAATTATTAACTCATAAATCTTTCAGCTGGTTTTAACAATGTTTATGATCATAAGGTTTTTCGTAATACATGTATACCACATATATCTTCACACATAGCTATATCATAACAAACACACCGTCCTTCTTGAGTAAAACCACACTTTTTCCACATGCTTTCTATCTTGTCTAAAACTACACATAATCCACACACTCTCTTCCTCGTCTAAACCAACATTTGGTCCACGTACCATCTTTCCTGTCTAAACCTCCAATTATTACTCCCATGTCAGCCTCTTTGTTGCCAGTCTTATTTCTTCAGCTACTATCTTACCAAACACCTTCCTTGGTATACTGGAGAATGTTGTTACTTCAAAGTCCTGCGATCACCTTTGTCACCCTTACTTTTATAAAGCATAACAATTATTCCTCACATATTCCTTTAGAATTTTACCACTTCCAAACAAACTTAGCTGAAGTCTTGTTTGTCATCAAATCACACAATCACAACCATACTGCAACATCTTACATCTAATCATATCAACTCCTGGCATCTTTTCTTTTTTCAACTTCTTATTCGCTTTACGTAAATACTCTACACTCAAAAAACATTCAAAATACTCACTCCATTAACCGAGAGTTTTATTCAAGTCGCTGAGCATCTATCCACTGGCATCTTTTATATGGCGATCCATTTATTAATTATCTTTCCTCTGGATTTACATATCTATAAATATAGTTTTTATGCCACCCTTTCTAAAATTCTCTCTTGTTTTATTAATAGGCATCTTTTCTCTCTTTTGTGATGACTACGCTAATCCTTTTCTTGCTTACCTGCGCATGCCCATTTCTTTTATAATGTAAATGCACTTGAAACAATATACTTTTCCTTTCACTAAACATTTTACTTCCTGATTTACCACCACTTACCACTTCCTTTTTCGTCTTCTTTTACTCTTATACTCACGAACATTTCCTGCTCTCCCTATGTCGATATCATACGATTTTTCAAACTTCCTTTCTACTCTTTTCAACTCCATTTCTTTAATATTAAGACACACAGTTTGTCCATTTTCTCGTAATACGTTCACACTTTCTTTTTATCTAACTTACTTTATTTTTCTTAATTTCATTTACAGCAAGATTTTCACAAATCCCTTTCCAACCATCTACCTTAATCTTTGCTTCAGCAAAATAATGTTCAAATATATTACTAGTAAGTCCTTTTCTCATCAAACACTCATGAACTAGTACTAATACATAATCTAGTAATCACTTTCTCTCACCATTCACTTTACCAAACATACAGTACTTACTACTATTCTTTTTGTAAAACATTTATTTCCAAAAACCAAGAGGAGTGTAAAGATATTAGAATTGAAAAAAATGAAAACGGAGGGAGAACTACTAAAGACAGACACACACAGAGAGAGAGAGAGAGAGAGAGAGAGAGAGAGAGAGAGAGGCTTAGGCTGCCGGCATGTGTCCCATGCTGATTTGAGAGCTAACATAAAATAACTTAATATTTCCGCTAGTTAAGAATAAAAATGATTTGGAGGTCAGAGATACTGGTTACATTATTATCAGTTTATTAACTTTGAAGAGTTTTCTTCCAAATAAGAATAAGAATTAAGATTAAGAAATGATTAAGTTTGAGCTTATTTAATATTTCTGATAGTTTTATAACTTTCTTATCTGCAACTGTAACATCAAACATTTTTTTAAGGAAAAGGTCTTTAAACAAATGATAAACTGATAATATCTAATGCGCCTAACTCTACCTGCCCTTTTTGTTTTTGCAAAATAAAAGAATTTAGAGGATAATCTCTCTTCTCCTTAAACACTGAAGAAGTCTCCTTTGGCTGTGGGAGGTAACCTCGGTAAGTTTTTTCCCAACTTAGTAATATACAGTAGAATATGTACTCTTACAAAGCTGGTCTAGTATAGAGTATTTTAGTTATGTATCTCATTTGTGTATTTGAGAGATGTATAGCCAGCTCATGAGGTGAGTTCCTCTCGTGTAGGTTTAAGTAATTGTATGTAAATTACATAAGACTTTTGTCGCTCATTCAATTGTATTTTTCTTTCAATTCAATATATGTAAATATACATTATTTTTAAGAATTAACTTCTTATTTCGCGTATTTTGTTACGAAGTCTTATGTAAGCTTGATTAGGTATGCTGTATGACCCATAAGAGATATGAAGAAGAGGGCGTACGTCATGTTTATGAGGTATTACATCGAGTTAATATTTGCACGTGGTTAGAATGTACACGAAAACTCTCGAAATAGATTTACTCTTTTTTTTTATTTCAAGGAGGGAGGTGGGCAGAGTTAGTTGAGAGAGAGTTGCCTCGCCATGTGCATTGGAACTAGTCTATTAATTGATTAGTTGATAACTTTGGCGCCGTAAGCACTGCCTCCCAAGCTTCTATACCCCCTGACCTAAAATCATCTATAAGTATAAGGTCAATGTATATATGCCCCTAGGAATGTGTAAGCAGCAGAAGAGATCCAACCTGTCCCTCTGAAAGAGCCAAAGTTTGTCTGCCTCTCTCCTCTTAAGTGCGTCAAGTGTGTGCCCTCTCAAATGTGATTAACGAAGTCTATCCAACATATATTATGTATAGTGTGTTCAAATGTTGATGAAACTTTGAATGTTATTTCAAGTGTATTGTGTTAATGTAAGTACTTTTGCCATAAATTTTTGTATCTGGCCCTGTGAGATTTAGGTTATAACAGTGAAGTGTAATTATTTCGGTTATCTGTTCGGTTACCTCGAGTGATCCAAAACACGTAAGTGTATCAGTTACATTTATGTAAATTCCACGTAGTGTTCAATCATTAGTGTTGGAATCTTAACTATTTTCATTTATTATTAAAATTAGATGTTTTTAATAAATTAATTTCCAATGAAACAAGTGATTGTATAATTTTTTTTAAGGTAACATTTTATTGTCTTAGTCAAAGGTTTTGTTCAGATTTAATACTTCGGGTAATTTAATTTGGGTGTTAATTGTTTTTGCACTAGTGTTGTAATTATTTATAGAGTATATTTATTTTTGTAAAGTGTGCATTATTTTGATCACCAATATTTCTTAACAGAGCTTTGCTCGTAGCCCCTGGCTAAGAACGAAGTAAGAGGTCATTTTGAAAAGTTCTTGTTTTGTTTTGAGTGTACGTAAGAGACCTTTGGATATTCAGTGTTTTTATATATTGCCGTCTGGGAGTTGCATGATTTTCCCAGAGTTTGGGTATTATTTTTCAAGTGAAATAGACTTATGTAATATAATCAGGTGACTTTGGAGCTCGGGAGGTTATGTAATTCGTCTGCCGTAATAGTACACATTATGATCATGAAGAGAATAGAATATATGAAAAGGGAAAAATATTTTTTTGTGACAATTGATTTTTTAAGCATTAGGAGTTAAATATAAAAATAAAGAAACAAAATAATTTTCTAGTGATATATTAAACGTTTGATAAACTATCACAAAAGTAAAATAACATGAAAATTGCTTAAAACTAGAGGGTGAGTGTTTTGAAACATATGAACTGCTTAACTGAGTAATTATTTTCAGCTGTCGACCATACATTATGGATCAGTGAATAGGGAGACCAGCTGCATATATATATATATATATATATACATACATATATATATATATATATATGTATGTATATATATATATATATATATATATATATATATATATATAAAGAGAGAGAGAGAGAGAGAGAGAGAGAGAGAGAGAGAGAGAGTTATCCCTCAATATGCAGTTAACTCTACCTGTTGAATAACAAATATGAATTGTATATCATAAGTGCATTTTTCTCCTTCAGAATTAGGACTTATATTCTTTTAATTTTGATACAGTTCACGCAGCAAACAGAAATTACAAAAGATATGAATCTATTTTGACTCTGTTATTCAAATTCCTGTAGAATTCATGTTCTGTAAATAATCGAAATAAACCCCTCTCCCTATGATATCTAATGGCTAAATTTGCAAAACGTGGCTACTATATATATATATATATATATATATATATATATATATATATATATATATATATATATATCTTACGTTAATTTATTAAACACTGCGTACATTATGTAAAATCTACTTGAAAAGTTTACAAAGCAGTAGCAAAAAATTAACAGCAAATGAAAATGAAAGCCAACATACATGAAATATAACTATATTTAGGATTGTGGAGAAATATATTTATTTAGTTGTTGAGTGGGAACTGTTTAATTTTTCGGAAATGACTCCCTGCAACAAGCAACAATAAATCAACAGCGGAGGAAAGGAGCACTTACGCTCAAAGGCACAAACACCCTGGTAAATTCTTTGGTGATGCAGTTTACAAACCTTCCCTCTACAAAAAAAAAAAAAAAAAAAAAAAAAAAAAACTATACTTTGTCCAGAGATCTGAAAACTCCACACGTGAAGTAATTTGATATCCTACTTCAGCTTTGTCAGGCCTAAAGCTATCCCACTCGTAGGATCTGTCGCGGCTCCGTCCCAGGGACCCCAGTGAGATACTGGTCAGAAATTTTACGGTATGAAATTAATGAGACAATGGCAATGGAGGGAGCAGTGATGTATTGTAGTAAAGTATAAGTTAAAGATAAGGATCTTTACTTTTAAAGCACTGAGAATGAATACTAAATCCCTTGCTAATACATTATTACTCCTAAGTTATTTAGACTTACTTCTTTCAATATATCAGGTATGCTGTCCCGAGATAGAATATTCTTAATAGACAATCAATCAATAAAGGTAGTAAAAATATGAAGAGGAGTAATTAACCTTTTCTAGTTACTATATTATTCAAAATTTACTTTGGAAAATTGGACATCTTAACAGTGGTAAAAAGAAAAGCAAATAATTGAACCAATCAAAGAATGAAAAAATAGTAATAAAAATAAGGTTGCTTTAGACTCGTGGTATTCTGCAATAGCAAATTATTGAAGTGGGGTTCGACACATGGTCTTGTGACCTGAGACTTACAAAATTTACACACAATCCCACGCACTCAGCCCGAAATATGTAAAAGCCAATTAAGCCTTGTGAGGACAGCAAGACGAATGGAGACAGACTGACTGTTTACTAAACTTGCAACGGTCGGTAAGTTACAGAGTGCAGACGGAAAAGTAGCCCCGGAAGGGAAACTGCGCATTGTGCTTTTTACTCAAGACAAATTATCAAATAATAAGGCGGTAGCCTAAGGAAATATACAATTATATACATTAAAACAAAGCTCTCAAAGAGCGCAACATTATGGGACAAAAAGCCACTGCGTGGAACAAATAATAAAATTGCAATTTGCAGAAGTGCGTCCAGGGGAAGGAAACACAACTAGGAAAACGATGTCCTTACAAGTATTCCCCTCCCCCCACCCTAGACACCAGGCATCGGATATAGTTGATGCGATTAATCCCTGTATCATAGAGGGCGACGTAGTTCCCTTTTGATGTTTGAACGGGTGGGAAGGTTGCTTTGCTTCGGAGGTATCGTTTTCTTCTGTCGTTGCGTGGTTTCTTCCCGCTTGGTGGATGATCTGTTCTGAGGCGGAATCCTGGGTCTACCAGGGACCGCGGTGATCTTCTCGGTGCTTTCAAGGAACGTTGGTTTTAATCGGTCGATCGTCACTCAATCTTCTTGTCCGTGGACGTTCAAGAGAAAAGATTTGGCTGTCCTTCTGATGACCTTGTAAGGTCTTCTGCAATAATGTCTAGTCAGGGGCTGGCGGTGAGCATCGACCCGGATAAAGACGTAGTCGCAGTCATCTAGGTTCTTGGACATGAAGTGTCTGGTCCTGTCCTTGTATGTTTTCAGGCATTTGCCTGAATTTCCCAGTGATCTCTCTCAGGTGATTCAGCTTAGTGTCGTTGGTAGTTGCAGGGAAGACATCGCCAGGGACTATAAGCCCCTCACAATAGACCTTCTCCGCAGGAGAAGGTTCGCCGTCTGCCCGGGGAGCGGTGCGAAGGCCAAGGAGGACCCATGGGAGTTGCGCTTTCCAATGTTCGTCCGTACATCTCGCCATCAGGGGTGCCTTGAGAGTGCGATGAGTTCTCTCGAGCATGCTGTTTGCTGCTGTGGAGTGTCGTTCCCATCAGGTTTGCCAGAGAGAACCAGATCTCTGACAAGATTACAGAACCTCGGTCCGTTGTGATATCGCCGGGAACACCGAAAAGGCTGATCCAACTCGACAGGAGAGCTTCGGCGCAGGCATGGGTGGTTGCTTCAGACATCTGAGACGCTTCTAACCATCTAGTGGAGCGATCAATGATCGTCAGGAGATATCTTGCAGAACTTGAAGGCGGCAGAGGTCCCACGACATCCACGTGGATGTGTCCGAATCATCTCTTGGGTTGGGGAAAATCGCCAAATGCCGACTCAGTATGGCGGTTGACCTTACTCGTCTCGCAGTTAATGCATGTTCTCACCCACTTACTGGCGTCTTTCTTGATGCCTGGCCAGATGAATTTCTCAGATAGTAGATGGGCCGTAGCGTGACCTGAGGGGTATGATAATCCGTGTATGACGTTGAAGATCTTCCTTCTACAGGAAGCAGGAATCCATGGGCGTGGGCACCCTGTGCTGGTGTTGAGGAAGATGGTTTCCCTGGCCGGGCCGAGGGGAATGTCCTTCATCTGAAGCGTTGATGTTGTCGTACGATAGTCTTGTGCCTCTGGGTCGCTCAGCTGTTCTACGGAGAGGTTGGCGTAGTCAATCGCTAGGTGGACTGCGTTGATCTCCATCCTGGAGAGGGCGTGGGCGACGGGGTTCTTCTTCCTCGGTACGTAGCTAATAGTGCAGCTGAATTCTGCGATGGCTACCAGGTGTCGTTGATGGCGAGAGGACCATGCATCTGAAGACTTCGTGAAAGTGTGGATCAGGGGATGGAGGTTCGTCATGATGGTGAAAGAGGTACCTTCAAGCATGTATTTGAAGTGGCGGACGGCAAGGTAGACGGCGAGGAGCTCCCTGGTTTCTGCAGGTTTGAGTTTCTTGCTGAAGAAGGCCAAGGGCTGTGGGTAACAGTTGACGATCTGTTCGAGGACCGCAACGCAGACAGCGTTGCTGGCATCGATAGTCAACTTCAGGGGGGCGCTGTTGTCATGGTACACCAGGGTGGGGGCTTCGGCGAGGGCAGCCTTTGTCCTGTCGAAGGCGCGTTGCTGCAGGGGACCCCAGACGAGCTTCTTGGCTTTTCCCTTCAGGACGTCGTTGAGGGGAATCAGGATGTGGGCGATGTTAGGGATGAAGCGACGGTAGTAGTTTACCATCTCCAAAAACTCCTGAAAGTGCCGGATGATCGTTGGGGTTGGGAAAGTTTTCACGGAGTCAACCTTGGTCGATGTGGGCTTCACGCCCGCTGCGGATATTTGATGTCCAAGGAAGTCCACCCTCTCGGCACTGAATGTGCACTTGTCGAATAGCACGATCAAACTACTCTCCTAAAGGCGTTTCAGCACGGCATGGACGTGTCTCTAGTATTCCTCTTTCGTCCTGGAGAAGATTAAGATGTCGTACACATAGCAGGCACAGAACGGCCGATCCCCCAGGATGCTGTCCATCAATTGCTGGAACGTAGCCCCAGCGTTGTGTACGCCGAAGGTTGAATATGAGAAGGTGTAGGAGCCGAACGGCATTATGATGGCGGTCTTAGGCATGTCCTCTTGGAACACAGGAACCTGAAAGTATGACTTAAGAAGGTCTATTTTAGTAAAAGTTTTTGGCCCATGGAGGGCGCTGGTGAGGTCTTGCATGTTCGGCAGAGGGTCGTGGTCTGGCGTTGTGATGAGGTTAAGGTGCCGGTAGTCACCGCAGGGTCTCCATGTCCCGTCCGGTTTCTTCACCATGTGGAGAGGAGATGCCCAAGGACTGGACGCCTTCTTGCACATGCCCATCCATTCCATGTCTTTGAAGGCTCACTTAGCATCTCTCAGCTTCTGCGGTAGGAAGCGGCGGAACTTGGCGCGCGTGGGAGGTCGCGTTGTGTTGATGTGGTGGTAGACCCCATGCTTGGAGGGGGACCCCGGCAACTCTCGAAGTTCCGGCTTGAAGGCATCGGGGAACTCCTGAAGAAGGGTGGCGTGAGTCTGTGCTACGACGGCGGAGATGGGTGTGATACCAGGACCAGCTCTCAGTGGACAGGTTCGGTATATCCCGGTGTCGATGAGGCGTTTCCCGGTGACGTCGATGAGTAGCCCATGATGAGCCAGGAACTCTGCGCCAAGGACGGGGTGTTTGACGTCAGCGATGGCGAAGGGCCAAGAGTAAAATTAACCCATGATTGAGATTTTCATCACCCTAGTCCCATAACACCGTATGAGAGATCCGTTGGCAGCGATGAGCGAGAGAGCACCACTGCTAGATGCACGGTTTAGGTCGGCCGGTTAGGGAGGAAACGTTGAATGCATACAGCCGGTATCAACCATAAGCTTACAATTGGATACAGCATCAAGGATGTAGAATCCGATCTTGGTGAGGTCTGCTACTGCGGCCATTGTCGATGTCGGCAGTGGCTGGCGTTAAAGTTTCTTCGGGATCTTGCAGGGGGCCCTGCACTTCATTGCGTTGCTACCAAACTGCTGGTGGTAGAAGCACCAAGTCGGGTTCGGTCTATGGTTCTACTGCATCAACTGCGGAGGTTTCTTCTTCGTCAGGGGGAGGATTTCATCGTCGTCAACAGAGGGCGCCGCCGAGGAGCCAAGGGATGATCAGCTGAAGGAGGATGATGTGCCAAGGCAGGAGGACTTGGAAGCTTTGTATAACTTCTATGCCCTCGACAGGAGGTCGTTCATGGGTAGGGTGTCGGTATCGGTGAGCTGGGTCTCACGTCCTGCAGAAGGCGTCGAAGGAATATTTAGAGAGATAAGCTTATCTCGAGTTGTCATCCATTGGCATCGGTCTCGGGCAGCATGAGAAGTCCAACCAGTTCATCCCACGCTTCTACGGGGGAGGTGTCGCCCATGGGTCTATTGCTGAGATCAAGGTCCTTCTGTGTCCTTGCTGAAACGGAAAGTGAGTATATATTAATTAGTTTGGTTCGCAGGTCTTCGTAGGTTAGCTGACCGGAGTGAGCGTCGAGCCATGGGGAGATCATGTCGAACACCTCCTCAGGGATGAAGGTCAGGAATCAGGAGGTCGTGTTATGCTGTGAGAATGGTGGCAGCTTGACTTTGGGCACGATGGGATGGGTGGTTTTGTCATGGTCCCTTGATGCATCGGGCCAAGGGCGTGAGCTGGTTATGTCAGATATACTCATCGTTACTGCCTCACGAAAAAAAAAAAACTGAAGTGTGTGATAAATCCAAAAGACGTTGTTGAACATTAATGGCAAAAGGAGATATAAGAAGGTAACGCAGCCATAATTATCCATTAATGGCAAGCCAAAACTGCTATGTGTTACCAACATCTATGGGGTCACCAGTTGTGAGGACAGCAAGACGAATGGAGAGAGACTGACTGTACTAAATTTACAACGGTCACTAAGTTACAGAGTGCGGACGGAAAACTAGTCCCGGAAGGGAAATTGCTCCAACCGCCAAAATCATTTTGCTTTTTACACATGACAAATTATCAAATAATAAGGCGGTAGCCAAAGGAAATATACAATTATATACATTGAAAC
Source organism: Palaemon carinicauda (assembly GCF_036898095.1). Lineage (NCBI taxonomy): Eukaryota > Metazoa > Arthropoda > Malacostraca > Decapoda > Palaemonidae > Palaemon > Palaemon carinicauda. The sequence continues at coordinate 69,823,195 of NC_090732.1, forward strand.
AAAGCTCTCAAAGAGCGCAACATTATGCGACAAAAAGCCACTGCGTGGAACAAATAATAATCTTACAATTTGCAGAAGTGTTTCCAGGGGAAGGAAACACAACGGGGAAAACGATGTCTTTACAGCCTAAACAACAAAAATATGAATCTAAGCTGAAAATGGGAGAAACTTTAATTGGCCACGTGATTTACCTGTATTCTTTACTTTAATGCTGGAAAAGCAGCCCTTGTCCGCTATTGGCCGTTCAATGGATTCTTTGTACCCTTGTCTGGCTCACCCCTAGGATCCTCGCTTCTTGGTAGATAGAGTCTCACTAGAACAGTCCCCAGGCTTGTATTCTTCCCTCTTTCCAGCCGACAGGTAACCAGAACTCTTCTGTCCTCTGTTTGGTGGGTGTCAAGTTTGAGAGATTAGCCAGAGATGCACAGACTGACTGACCAGGTCAGTCAGTCGGTCACAATCGCGGCTCGTGTACGACTGGAGCGACTCTCAGGTCAAAAGCCGTCACCTGGGTTCAGCTTCCAAAACAGTTGACAGTCGTGTGTAGGATAATGCAGTTGAGGTGCCATATCGGGACTTTAGGGCAGGGCAATGTATTATTGTAAGGAGTGAGTAGGAGGCAGGATTTTGTGGAAAACACGAAGAGAACTTTTGCAGCTCTAAGTTAATATGTAATAAGTGAAATAATTATTATTACATGTTTAAAACACATGACGTAATATGTCATTTTAAATGAAGATGCTAGCCGTGGGATTTGCTGTAGTCACTAAAATCATAAACAGGATGCACAATGCAGCCTCAGCAATGTAACATTTTTCTTAAACGTCAACACCAATGCATCAGTGTGTGAAAGTTTGTGACGTCACCGGATGCAGGTGTCTTCCGAGATTGTGATAAAATTGCTACATCAACTAAGCATACGATATCTGTGATATCGATAATTTAATCAGTTCATATCTATGCTTCACCAGAATTGGTCATCCGACCAAACCAGTTCCCTCCTATGATGGAGATGTTTAACTCTGTTGTTTTTAGACAATAAATACTTTTTAAAGCTAATAAGATGTACTTCGTTATCCAGCTTTACACATCTTAAACAACACATACTCAATGTGTGCTTATAAAAGTAGCACACTTATAAATGGTGGCAGCGGTTAAACTCTACGAATCAGACAAAGATCTTCAAGTAACTATAATATTAAACTCTAAGAATTAGAGAAAGATCTTCAAGACTTCAAAATAAGAGCTGTAAAACCAGAGAAAGATCTTCAAGAACTCAACGTTATCTACATGTATCTACAATTTTGACTAAGTAATATAGTCCATCGAAATATTCAACATTTAATGAATGTTATGAATACATACTGATGAACTGGATCTTCAATCAACATCCTAGGAAACCCAAGGACTGACGTTCAACGCTTGCAAAACATATCCAGGAAGCACTACATTCAACAAGAAACTCGAACGATACATCGCTAACAAAACATCAAGAGAGAGAGAGAGGATGTGTCGACATCACACAGAACCATATATAAGCTAAGTACAAATTTTTTAATGCATTCCAGTTTAGGCAGTGAAGTGTAGTTATCACGAGTCGTTAGTCGATTATTACTGGGATGAGTGATTTGCTATTCTTTTATTTCCTTTCATTAAAGGAAACTGTGTTCAACTCCGAATTCTCATCTAGAATTTTTTCTCTCTTTGTGCTAATTCCTTTTTCTTTCAGAAATTCTCGGGAAATGTCTTGGGATTAGTAACATTGTTTGGGGAATTTTATCATACATATGCGTTTACGCAGTGGACGTCTGTACTCATATAGATATTTTGATAGAATTGCAAGGGGTCGAAGAGATAGGAAAAGAAATACAGCAGTCATGACTCCCCCTGTGAGCCCTACCCCTGGACCTAGTGGCGTAGGCCAGACTAATCCTCCTCCAATTGTGACGCTTGTAAATGCCAGGTCAGCAATCCTTCCTTTTCAGGGTCGGGTCAATGGGTTCTTGCTACAAAATGTGGAGTCATGGATTTCATCCGTCGATGCCCATTTAAATGCCAAGCAAATCGTAGACCCTTTTGTACAATTACAAGAAGCTAAAAGTTTTATAGATTTTTCTAAGGGGGATGCAAGTGCGTATTTAAGAGGTGTTTCATTTCAAGAAACAGTTACCTGGGATGATTTCAAAGTTAGGTTACGCGCGGTTTATGGGGGTGAGGAAGCCTTGGATGTAGTATTAACGTTACGAAATACACTTAATCAAGCCACTATGAATCGGCTTAATGTTATTGAGAGAGCAGCTCTCATAGCTGATAGGCTTAATGAATATCAGGACATTTTAAGTAATTCCACTTGGGTTACTAGAGATAACATCTCCGTGAAAGATTTTTTACGATTAATGTATTTAACTTGCATGACACTTATGTTGCCTGAAGCTTTAGTGCGGTGTTTTGATAAGAAGGTAACGCCTGCAAGTACGGAATTGGATGTATATAAACAGATAAAGAAACACATGTCCAAGTGTCCAGATCTCGATCCCGTGTTAACTCAAGTTTTTGCAAAGAATGAAACAAAGCCACAAACAGTGAACGTAGTTAGTAGTCAAGTAGCGGGAATGACGTGTTATAATTGCAAACGTCAAGGTCACTTAAGCGCGGACTGCAGAACAAAATTCTGCTCGATTCATAACAGTGCAACTCATTCATACAGTCAGTGTTACTCCTGTAAGACACAACAGAATCCCAGAAATACACAGTCAATTCCACAGTCAGTTCCATATGGAAATAAAAAGAAAAATCCTCCTTTTAACAATAAGAAGAAACAACCAAATGTCAATGCAGTTCAGAGTCCAAAACAAACAAACACTTCTTCGAATATCGCTGAGCCTGGGTCGTCAAACCAGACCTCGCAAGGTCAGACTAATTTTCAGAATGTGCAGAGCAAAGCAAATACCACATAGTTAACTCCAGAGGGGAAGAGAGTGATGTTGGGTCAAGGTCATTCATGTCAACATCAATAGTATTGAATAATCAATTTAATGTTTTATCAGATAATTGTGAGACAATAGATTTTCCTATGAAACACACGGCCGAATTAAGTAAAGCAGTGCATGCTCCCGTAGATTTGCAACGAATCCATACAATAATAAGCCAAAATGAGTTACGACCAAACTTATATGCTGTAAATTTAGAACACAAATCCTTTATGTTATTTTTTTAATCTGGTAGTCCACGTAATATCATGGATTTGAAGACACATCATTTGTTGTTTTCGAACTTTCCGATTGAAAAATCTGGAATTAGACTCTCGGGTATAGGAAATAATGAATTAAATGTCATAGGCATAACTCATGTTCAGTTCAAAGTCGGTAAACGCACGTTTGCCGATACATTTGTTGTTGTAAAAAACATTAAATTGTATCCAGCTGTAATTATAGGATACCCATCTATGGGAAATCAAAACATTATCTTAGCCCCTGCCAAGCACTGCGTGTAGATCAAAGGGAAATTCTATAAGTCTTCTAATACCTTAAAATCAGTTTTGGATAAAAAGAAGACGACAAATGTAACCGTAACGTACGTTGAAGAACCAATAACTTGTCTCACTAATAAAAAAATAATATACGCGACCCAGCAGAATTCTCGTTCACCCGTAATATCATCTTGCACGCAATCTATCGAACCAAACGTACCTTCGAATTTAATAGTGCAAATAAAGAAAACATTACCGGGATCTGAAATATTAATCCTTTCCGACACTTTGAAAACTAACAGATTGTCTGTCACACAAGCTATTTATACAGTAGGCTCACATCAACAATGTAATATTGAAGTCTGTAATCATTTAAATAACACTTTAGTAATTCACAAAAATCAACATATCTTGGATGTAATAGTTTATAAACATCGTATTCATACCGTTGCTGAGATCAATCACTCTCAATCAGTTGCGGATGAATCCCTTTTGCGATTTATTAAAAATAAAATCAATAAAGACATTCAAGACGAAGTAATTCAGCAGAAAATTTTTGGACTTTTAACTAAATATCATGATGTTTTTTCCACTATGGATGGATCCTTAGGAAAAACAGATGTGATCGAGCATCAAATAAGGTTAGAGGACAAGCAGAAAATTATCTATGTACCCTCGTACAGACTCCCTATGAAATTCCAGAATGAAATAAATGATGAAGTAGGTAAAATGCTAGAAGAAGGAGTCATTAGGAAATCATACAGCCCTCATAATTTTCCTTTAATAGTTGTACCGAAAAAAGATCGAACATGGCGTATCTGCGTCGACTTCCGTCGTCTAAACGAGGAGACGATCCCTGATCGATTCCCAGTGCCATGTACTGACGATATTTTGTCTTTGTTAGGTCAGTTTAACCAGTTTGGACTTACATAAAGGCTTTCACCAGATATCATTAGAAGAAGATAGTATCCCATACACAGCCTTCAGCACAGCCAGGGGACATTATGAATTTTTACGGATGCCTTTTGGTTTACGTTGTGCTCCTATAACATTTACAAGAATGATTAACATAGTGTTTGGAGACTTGTTAGGGGATATATTGCATGCCTATATGGATGATCTTGTAATCTTTTCCAACACCTTGGAAGAACATCTACGTAAGTTAGAACTAGTACTACAGAGATTAAGACAACATAACTTAAGGGTAAAGATTAGTAAGTGAGAGTTTTTCAAAACAGAATTAATATATTTGGGTTTCATGGTGTCAAGCCAAGGTCTTAAAGTAGTCCATGATAAGGTGTCGGCTATACGTAATTTTCCCATACCTACTAATGTCAAGGGAATACAGCAATTTCTGGGTTGTAGTGGATATTACAGGCGTTTTATACGCAACTATTCAATAATAGCCGCTCCTTTAACTGATCTTACGAAGAAGGGCGTAGATTTCATATAGTCTGAGCAACATCAACTGGCGTTTAATACCTTGAAAGATGAACTGTGTAGTTCTCCTATCTTAAAATTTCCTGACTTCAGTAAGGAATTCTTCATTGCAACAGACGCCTCAGACTTAGGAGTAGGAGGGGTATTGCTTCAGCAATACGATAAACAATTTTTCCCGATAGCTTTCTATTCTCGAAAATTGAGAACTTCCGAAAGTAAGTATGCAGTAATAGACAAGGAAGGGCTAGCTATTGTTAATTCACTAGTGCATTTTAAGTTCATAATTTACGGTTATCCCGTTAAGGTTCTTACTGACCATAAACCACTAACAGAGTTCTTTAAAGGCTTCAACCACAGCCCTAAACAAACTCGGTGGCATTTGATCATTCAAGATTTTGGCGCAAGAATCGGGTATTTACCTGGGAAAGCTAATATCATTGCGGATGCATTATCACGCAACCCCGTGTCATCTTGTACGGAGCCTTTAGCTGAATTAATAGATATATCAACATCCATGCCTCTTGTTAAAATGATATCTGAACAAGAAGATTTAGGCTGGAGCGCTGAATTGTTACAGACTGAGCAAAGAAAAGATCAGAAAATAGAAACAATTATAAATGCTTTGAAAGGCAATCATAAGGAAAAGGGATATATAAAGTATAAGCAACAGAATTATATAATCAAAGATAATATTCTGTGTAGGACTGTGACAAGGAAAACCCGTAATACACCACATGTAACTAACGACCAGGTAGTAGTACCAATCTCACTTTTTTCCACTGTCCTGAATTGGTTGCATTCAAATCCATTACATGGACACCCGAGGTTCTCATTAATGTCACAGAAAGCCAAATCATTGTTTTATTGGCATACGATGCTTACAGATATAAAAAGACACATAGCTAATTGTCGCACATGTCAGGAAAACAAAGGGCATACGAAAACACCTGTCAGCCTAGGGGCTTATCCTGTGCCCAATCAACCCTTTGAAAGAATACATTTAGATTTGTTAACAGGATTTTACGAGTCAGACAGAGGAAATAAGCACCTCTTAGTAATTATAGATGCTTTAACTCGATATACAGAACTAATAGCGCTTAAAACTAAAACTGCGATTGAATGCGCTAGGAAGTTTTACGAGTGTTACATTTGTAAACATGGAATTCCACACATGATAATCTCAGACTCGGGTGGTGAATTTAATAATCACTTTCTTACCTCATTGTGTGAATTCCTCAGCATAAAGAAAATAAATACCATGATATATCACCCAGAGTCGAATGGGCTAGTGGAAAGAGTAAATAGGAAAATTTTAAATATACTAAGAGTAACACTAGGGGGATCAGACCCCAACTGGGATATTGCAATACCGGCGGCACTGAGTACTCTGAATCATTCATATCATATATCAATTAAAATGTCACCGCATGAAGCATTGTATGGTACCCCAGTTAGAACGCCTTTCCATGTATTAACGCCTACAACTAATGTATCAAATCCTTTAAAAGAATGTATAAATGCAAGTATAAGTCGATATGATATCCTTCGAAAGAATTTATAAGAATCACAAATCATAATGAAAAGGAATCATGATAAAATAGCGAAGCCAACTAAAACATATACCGTGGGTGATAACGTGTATATTCAAATCAATGTACGCAAAGGACTCAATTATAAACTAACACCTAAGTTTGAAGGCCCATTTAACATTTTGGAAACATTAACGGCCAATAGGTTTAGAGTTCAAAACGTATCCCAACCCACGGATGAGAGAATAGTACCATTGGCTCACATAAGAAATTAAAAAGAAAAGAGAGGGAAAGAAGTGAGGGAAATATTTTTTTATTTTATGTGATTAAAAGTTTTCTTCTTAATACAGGAGTAATTACATATATTTTTCTCGTTACAGGTTTCCAAGATGAATTTTTTGTTGTTGGGAGTGATATTGTTCGCTCAGACATTTTTCTCGTGTGGGATGAGCTCTAAAACTAAAAGTATAAATTTTAAATATGGCACTATAGTTGAAAGACAAGAAGACATTTTTATTACATCAAGCAACGTAGTTGTTGAAGTGAATATTCAAGCAATTTTTCTTCAAGAGAATGATGTCACTAGCTTAAGAACCGCCATTTCAAGGTTTTCTGCCTCATTGGATGAGTTGCATAGAAGACATTTTCATTTGACTACAGAGAGTTTGCTTGGATCAACATTAAAAGTTGCAGAGATGCTATCTGATGACTTGAAAAATAAGACTTACGAGACAGGATCTTTGGCTTATGACCTTTTGATGTAGACTGTAGGACACGAACATAAAGAAAGACAAAATCCGTTTATTTATGCTGCATTAAACATCTTTGGGTCTATTGCAAGTTTAGGTTTAGGAATTTCCAATCGTCTTAAAATTAGTAATCAAAATGAGAAAATTGAGTTCTTGACTCATGAAGATGAATTGATTATGTCAAAACTAAGGAATCAGTTAGCTTCAATCAATAAAATTATGGATTTAGTAAATGAACATTCAAATAATATCATTCAGATTATGGAAGTACAGGATTTGTTGGCAATGTTAACGTATTATGATTCAAAGATAGATCACATACATAACAGAATTGCACATTTCATTGAGAAATCCAAGGATTATGTAGAAGCTATCACGTTAGCAACTAAAGGTGTACTGTCGCCCCATTTGTTGCCTATAAATTACTTAAAGTTAATTCTGGAGAACGGAAGGGATAAACTAGGCTAGGTTCCTTTGTTAGGCGAACGTAGGTTAGAATTTTATTACAGCCTAATTACAGTAAGCGTTGATAATAACAAGATTAGGATTACAATTCCCTTTGATTCTTCTGATGCCTGGCAATCTTACAGGATATCACCATTTCCGACTTTCATGACGAATCACTCAAATCCAGTAATATCCAGTTTGACAGGACACGTATTGATTTCCCCAGACAAGGAAACATATACGGTCATTAAAGACTTAAGTCAATTAACTCACTGTTCAGACGCAATGGATAGAAAAATATGTACAGCTGACTCATTTGAATTCCATAAAAACTTAATGGATTCATGCGAGTTAGGTATAGTGCTAGACGGTGCTCTCTCCCATACAAGTGAAAATTGTCTGGATAAGCTTTATCCCTTTGACAATAATGAGTTCAATTGCAGACTGAACAATGGCTCGTGGATACGATACGACAAGGACGGCTTCAATGTATCATGCCCTGACGGATCCACGTCCTTCGCCCACATCTTCGTTGCAGCAGATGGTTGTATCGGGACTTCCCCTAATTCCAGGGTGACTGGTCTACAGACACTCATCAGAGAACGAGCCTACTTCGCGAACTTCACGTGGACCTCTACAATGCCAGCACTACCTCTCCCGTACAACAGACAAGTTGCCAAGCGGTTGATGAAACTAACCGAAATGGACCACCTGTCACCGACTTATAAGGAAATTCTTCACCCCATACTACTAGCAGGACTGGTTATCACGGTGATGATATTTATCGCCGTGAACATCCTTGTTTGGCGTAGGTTACGGCACAGCAGGAAGCTGAAACAGAACGTTTCGCCATGTCCAGACAAAACTCCTTATTTAATTCAGTTTAAAGCCGTTTGAAGTGGCCACCTCATTCGCTAAAGGAGTAAATTGCTCTGGAAAGTGTGTTTGTAAGAAAAGCTGTTAGTACGCTAGTAATATGTAATTGAAGAAATTATCTACATTGCATTGTTAAAAATATATTTAAAAAAAAAAAAAATTTTAAATATAAATAATTTTTTCTCTCGGCATCTAATAAAATATATAAGCCGGAATGTTAAAAAGAAAACAGAAAAAAAAATTAAATTAACAGAATCTATGGGCATCTAATAAAATATATCAGCCCTATATATAAATATATATATATATGTACAAAACCGTGGTACGTGTACGTACCAGGAATTCGTGTTTGTGCACTAAAAAATTTAATTTTTACCAAGGTAACAAATATTTTTATTAGTTACCGTATTATGTTAATCTATGTTTCTGACAAAGGTAACAATTATTCTTTAACAAGTTACCGAATCATATGTATGTCAGTAGTTTTTTTTGGTACCATATAATCATTTGCTAGCAATGTACCATATATATGATCTTTATTTATCATGCATTTTTTTTTCTTTGCTTTGGTAATATCTTTTCATATGCATTATTGTTATTATTTTTTTATGTGCCTATTTGGACATTCGTCCTCGTTTGCTTATGGCTAAAGTTAAACAATGAATAATACATATGTCCAGTCACGCCTAGTAAACATGTTTTGGCTTGTTGTTAAATTTTTTTTTTTTTTTTGAAAAAATTGAGGTAGCTGGCCAAGCTTATGTAATAAGTGAAATGATTATTATTACATGTTTAAAACACATGACGTAATATGTCATTTTGGATGAAGATGCTAGCCGTGGGATTTGCTGTAGTCACTAAAATCATAAACAGGATGCACAATGCAGCCTCAGCAATGTAACATTTTTCTTAAACGTCAACACCAATGCATCAGTGTGTGAAAGTTTGTGACGTCACCGGATGCAGGTTTCTTCCGAGATTGTGATAAAATTGCTACATCAACTAAGCATACGATATCTGTGATATCGATAATTTAATCAGTTCATATCTATACTTCACCAGAATTGGTCATCCGACCAAACCAGCTCCCTCCTATGATGGAGATGTTTAACTCTGTTGTTTTTAGACAATAAATACTTTTTAAAGCTAATAAGATGTACTTCGTTATCCAGCTTTACACATCTTAACCCTGGATAGGTACAGTGGGTCGTACGCGACCCCGAGCGTCAAAAAAAAAGAGGTTTTTCTCACGTGACTCACCCCCGTGACTGAATTTGTGGGTGATCGACCTGCAGGAGGTGTCTCCCCTACACGCTCTAGTAGTGTCCAGATATGCATTGCTGTAGCTGTACCCCTTCCCCGATTTCTGAGACGCGTCGGGGTCGAGCGCGACCGAGTTTACCCTTCTAAGGTAATTTGCATAATTATCAAAGTTATTACGTATTATGAAATTGTCGTAGAATGGTGCAACTTGTATAGGTTATCAGTTGTGGAAAGCCTTGGTGGATTGTTTGGCTACCATGTGCATGATTTTTTTTTTTAGTTAAAAGGTCGTTCATCACCACGAGGACCATTTTACCGCGAGTGCCCCTTTTTCATTTTTTTTCATTTTTTTGTCAAGTCATTTTTCCGTAAGATATTGCCAAATAGTGTCGTAAAACTTTTGCTTGTTTAGTGTTGGAAAGTGTGTCTAGATGATCTGGCTACCCATGCGTGACTTTGTTTTTGTCAGATACGACGTAGTTATTGGTATATTGGGTATTTAACTGCAGTTGCCAATTTCTGTTTTTTTTCAATATTTGTAAAAAATTTTACGTAGTAAGGAATTGCCGTATATTATTCATTTTTTTTTCATGTTTATGTGTTAGAAAGTGTGCCTTGATGGTTGGGCTAACACGTGCATGTCTTTTTTTTTATCTGAGATGCCGTATATTAAAATGTTGGCCATTTTACCGCGAGTGCCCCTTTTTCATTTTTTTTCATTTTTTTGCCAAGTCATTTTTCCGTAAGATATTGCCAAATAGTGTCGTAAAACTTTTGCTTTTTTAGTGTTGGAAAGTGTGTCTAGATGATCTGGCTACCCATGCGTGACTTTGTTTTTGTCAGATACGACGTAGTTATTGGTATATTGGGTATTTAACTGCGGTTGCCAATTTCTGTTTTTTTTACAATATTTGTAAAAATTTACTACGTAGTAAGGAATTGCCGTATATTATTGATTTTTTTTCATGTTTATGTGTTAGAAAGTGTGCCTTGATGGTTGGGCTAACACGTGCATGTCTTTTTTTTTATCTGAGATGCCGTATATTAGAATGTTGGGCATTTTTCCGCGAGTGCCCCTTTTTATTTGTTTTGCATTTTTTTGCTTAGTCATGTTACCGTAAGGAATTGGCAAGTAGTGTCGCAAAACTTATATTTTCATAGTGTTGGAAAGTGTTTCTAGATGATCTGGCTACCCATGCCTATTTTTTTTTAGCCAGATATGGCGTATATATAAGTATGTGTTCAATTTTCCTTTGATTGCCATTTTTTCGTTTTTTCCCATTTCTTTCAAAATTACTACGTACTAAGGAACTATCACATAGTAATGATTCATTTATATGTTTATTTGTCGGAAAATGTGCCTTGATGGTTTGCCTAGCACGTGGCTGAATTTTTTTTTTCTGAAATGCCGTATATTAGAATGTTAGTCATTTTTCCGCTAGTGCCCCTTTTTATTTGTTTTGCATTTTTTTGCTTAGTCATGTTACCGTAAGGAATTGGCAAGTAGTGTCGCAAAACTTATATTTTTATAGTGTTGGAAAGTGTTTCTAGATGATCTGGCTACCCATGCCTATCTTTTTTTTAGCCAGATATGGCGTATATATAGGTATGTGTTCGAATTTCCTTTGATTGACATTTTTTCGTTTTTTCCCATTTCTTTCAAAATTACTACGTACTAAGGAACTATCACAGAGTAATGATTCCTCTAGATGTTTATTTGTCGGAAAATTTTGTTTACTTCTTTTTTGATTGAATATCATCAAATTTTTTTAGCTAAAATATTATATTGTTTCACATTTTTGTTTTTTTTTTCGATTTTATTTCCCTTCAAAAAAATTTTTTTGGGTCAGAATTTTAATTTTATAGTCGTAAAATAATCGACAATTATCCAGCAACCCACCATACAATTTTTATGCATATCCAATAATAATTAGATTAGTAAATAACACCTTGAAATTGACATACCCTTCCTACATTTCAAGTGGCAGATTAGGGAGTCTGAGTCAGTGTGGTTGGCGGCCATTTTGTGGACATATCCGAAGCGTAAGTTGCCCTATCTATATATATTCTTGTTTCCTATAGAATTTGTGATATTTTGGTATATTTTTACCTGCATAAATATCATATTATATATTAAATATATGTATTTTTTTACGAAATTTCTAAGTACTCAAAAAATTACCTTTAGATATGGCCCCTGATATAAATGTAATTTACAAAATAATGAAGATTTTTTTACATATTTCTATTTTAAGATAACATATGTTTATTCCCTAAAAAAATTAGCCACTTCCTATTTCATTTGGGTACCCAAAAAAATTCATGAAATTTGGACAAATTTTTTTGGCCAAAAAAAGTTACCCTTTTTTTCTCATTTCAGATCTTCAACTCCATGGGTCTGACTTCATCCAAAATACATCAAGATGTGTCCTAAACATTCAAGAATCAATTCCTAAAAGGATTTGTGTATATATGTATAAACTTTTTTTTATGAATTTTTATGTCAGGTCTTTTTTTCTACTTAATTTTTTAAAATATTTATAATAAATAGTTTTTCTGCAGATGAGTAGTATTTATCTTTACAGTTGTTTTAAGCATTCATTGAAGTTTTTTTTTGGCAAAAGAAAAAAAGAGGTTACTGCAAAAACTGATTTTTCAAGAATTTTTTTTGGCGTCGGGGTCGTTCGCGTCCGAGTATACCCTTAAAGGGGTGTCCGAGGAGCGTACCTATCCAGGGTTAAACAACACATACTCAATGTGTGCTTATAAAAGTAGCACACTTATAAATATACATACATAGTAATCCTACCTATTTTAGCATACTAAGAATTAATCATTTTAATGAGTAAGTAGGAAAGAGCTGGTTCTATGGGCCTACATACTAAAATAGATCAGACCTGAATAGGTACTGAGGGATACAAGCTGCTTATAAGTCAGCAGTATTAAAGTTATATTCAAAACTAGTGTAATAATTTATCTTGACACGCGTAGTTTAAGAAAAGAACGTGCGCAGGCGTGAGGCTTTCGTCTTGCGTTTCTACGTAATGAATTTAAATGTTGTTAATACGCCACGTATTAACAACATTTAAATTCAGCGCAGTCTAGCCGTATTTTGGTACAGAAAATGTGAAATGTGGGAGCGAGACTTTAGGGTAACTACAATATTGGGAGAGAGAAAAGATACTGAAGGAAACAAGAAGAGTGAAGAAAAATTCTCCACAAGGATTTAACATAAGTATTTATAGCATTATACAAGATCCAAAGAATTCTCACAACACACCAAGCTAATTACAATGTACACTAGTTCTTATGAAGAAGAGATGATGTTGCTTACTTCTAGATATAAAAGGTGAAAAGCAGTAACACAACATCTAATGATATGAATGTCATAACTTCTCTGTCTTCTTCAAAATATTTTATTGTTGTAAGTAGTCTCTTTGTACCAGACTCAAAGCGGGTGTAGCTGAAAAATGTCTCCCAACACCAGCGGTTCATGTCTACTCTCTCTCTCTCTCTCTCTCTCTCTCTCTCTCTCTCTCTCTCTCTCTCTCTCTCTTCACGTGCCCTTATTATACGAAGGACCAATACTCCCAAATGTTCCTGACGGACTAGAAACTCCCAGGACTAGCATTACACAACACACCCATTGATTGACGCGGAAATTATGAGAAATATCCAGAACTGCCGTTATAGAACACCATGATGGTTAGTTGCAATGGTTTTCTTTTCACATAAACATGTATGAAAAATAAATAATTGTTTTATTCCTACATCATCATATATGAAAAAATAAGCCCTTTTAACAAGCTTTATAATACAATGTATATAACATTAATACATATATATATATATATATATATATATATATATATATATATATATATATATATATATATATATATATATATATAAACAGAATGTAAAATTTGCAAACTGATGAAATG
>NC_090732.1:69849411-69856911 GCF_036898095.1 Palaemon carinicauda
GTAATATTAAGTGCCAAAACTTGTAAAGGTCTAGCCTGCCTTTAGGCTGGAGCCCTCAAAAAATGATGTCCAATTCATTCTCATTAGACGTCATAATTCAGCATGCTCCTTGTAGTATTGGAGGAACCAGGGTATAATTTCAATTAACTTATATCTCAGCCGGTGATCTGCATCAATTGACATGAATGCTTTGGTTACTGACCAAACTGGGTGGCAGAGGTGGAAATGGGGATGGATGCAGTTTGGGTTGGGTTAGGGTTGTATTGTGTGTGGTAAGATCGATCTGGGTAAAGGCAGGAGTGGCTCTCTGAGAGAGGAAAATAAGAAACTAAAAAGTAAGAAAGTTTCCAAAAGGACATTACCTTCAGAGGAATAATTATTTCTTGTAGCGATTTTCATTCCCTTTTGGCGGCGGTATATGTCTTGCAGTCTGCTATGATACATGTGACTTCCATTTCAGGTGTAATATACGTTACGATCTCACACTACAAACGCTTTAATTTTAACCAAGTATGAGATTCAGAAAAAATTGAGTATCTCTGTATTCCTTATTATTATTATTATTATTATTATTATTATTATTATTATTATTATTATTATTATTATTATTATTATTATTATTATTATTATTAGCTGCAGCTCGGGACAGATATTGTTTATGAGATCGGTATTATCCCTCATTGATGTCGCTCACTATCACGCAGTTCACTGTAATGTTGCTACATTCAACACCATATCTAAGAAGGCTACATGATAGCTGTGTCTTTTCAATTGTAGATATTACCCTGAAATTAGGCAGGAAAAGAGAAAATGTGCTTCCCATCAATCCCTGAAATGTTCATTTGTATATGTGAATTATTCTAGGAACAGTTTACTCCCCCGCCATAAATAACCATTCAACCCATACCCAAATAAACGTTTGCTGTTGCTTTTCTATGACAGATATTAACATGAAAATTGCTATGGACAAATCAAATATCCTTCCCGTAAATCCCTGAAAACTGCATTAAGATATGTGTAGTAAACACAGTTTCTCTTTTCCTGCCTAATTTCAGGGTAATATCTACAATTGAAAAGACACAGCTATCATGTAGCCTTCTTAGATATGGTGTTGAATGTAGCAACATTACAGTGAACTGCGTGATAGTGAGCGACATCAATGAGGGATAATGCCGATCTCATAAACAATATCTGTCCCGAGCTGCAGCTAGTAATAATAATAATGATAATAATAATGATAATAATAATAATAATAATAATAATAATAATAATAATAATAATAATAATAATAGTAATAATGATAATAATAATAGTAATAATAATATTGATAATAATAATAATAATAATAATAATAATAATGATAATTATATATGTATATATATACATATATATATATATATATATATATATATATATATATATATATATATATATATATATATATATATATAAATATACATATATATATATATATATATATATATGTATATGTATCTATATATATATATATATATATATATATATATATATATATATATATATATATATATATATATATAATCCATCAAAGTTTCATTGGAATATATTCATTGGTGTAGGAGTTATTGACCCCACCGCCGAAAATATCAGCAGCTCCCCTCCCACCAGGCGATAATAATAAAAAGGAATGACTGGGCTATGGGTTAGGTGAGATTAGTTCGTGAAATTTTTGCCATTCCATATAAGGTCACTGACTTCGTTCGCGACAACTATTATTATTATTATTATTATTATTATTATTATTATTATTATTATTATTATTATTATTATTAATAGTTAAGCTATACCCTAGTTAGAAAAGCAGGATGTTATAAGCCCAAGGGCTCCAACGAGAAAAAATAGCCGACTGAGAAATGGAAATAAGAAAACAAATAAATGAATTTGTCAAAACACATTTTTGTCTCGTGGCTCTAGCTGTAGGATCCACAAACTGCTGGTCATTGGCAACGAGCCTAAGGTTGTCCGTAGTGCTAACAACGTCAGCCCTTAAGTGGTTTAGGTTGCATTCTTTTGTGTGAAAGATCCCCCAAATTTCAAGCCATACTGGGCTTAGAATCTATTATTATTATTATTATTATTATTATTATTATTATTATTATTATTATTATTATTATTATTATTATTATTATTATTATAAGCTAAGCTTCAATCCTACTTGGAAAAGCAGCATGCTACAAGACCAAGGGCTCCAACAGTTGAAATAGCCCAGTGAACAAAGGAAAAGGAAACAAGGAAATAAGGAAATAGATAGATTAAGGTACCAGGGTATGCCCTTAAGCAAGCGATAGTGGAAGACGATGGTACAGAGGCATTGGAGGCATTGGCACTACGCAAGGCTAAAACTAGAGAACAATAGTTTGATTTTGGAGTGTCCTTCATGTAGGAGAGCTGCTTACAGTATTTGAAGAGACTCTTCTACCCTTACAAGTGGAAAGTTGCCTGTGAACAATTACAGTGGAGTAGTTAAACCCTTGATTAAAAAAAAGAGAATGTGTAAAGAATATGCCAGACTATTCGGTGTATGCAGGCAAAGAAAAATTAAGCCATAACCAGAGGGGGGTCCAATGTTATACTATCTGGCCAATCAAAGAACCCAATAACTCTCTAGCAGTCGTAGGTGGGGCTTTGACCAGCCTGCTACCTACCAAAAGTGAAATTAATATTTGTGGGTAGTGCTTTTGACTTCAGCTTACATGACCTCAAACGTCTAGGGGCGTCCCAGCAGTCGATTCAAGGGAAGGGGCGAGGCCGAGTAGTAACAGATGATGGCTTTGGTGATCTTATCAAACATGTCCATTGACTGGATATCATCACTGGTTTTCAATAAAGTGACAGCTGTTCGATTTTAAGGCGTAATTTTGAATTCCCATCTGATATTAGGTCGACCATGAATCTTGATTCCTGGCTTTTCCTTTTTAAGGGTGACAACAGATGCATCGAAAGTCTTCTGGTTTGTTACAAGTACTCTAAAATTTGGCAGAAGTAGGTATTCATCGGGAGATGACGTGAGAGAAGGTAGAGAAGCAGGAGAAGATGGAGAATGATGAGGATGTGACAAAGAAGGTAGAAGACGTGATTATATGGTGGAGAAAAAGAAGGATCAGATGTCCTGCTACTAACTGTTCTTCTCTTCTTGTTCTTCTTTAGAGGTGTCATGGTGTATGACAGATTACGTGTATCAGTAAATCAAAAGCGACTAAATGTTGGCAAGTCCTGAGCAAAGAGCTGTCAAACTTGTATGTAAGAAATTACAGTTGAAATGCATAACACTGTCCGGAATGAAACAAAGATGGAATGTACAGAAGGCATTTTTAGACGGCATTTGAAGCATCCTCTTGCTACACCCCCTATTTGTCATCGATTTTAATTCTGGTCCTACTTCATTTCTTCTATTTTGCTTTCCTTTTTCATTTAATTTAACCTTCATGATGTAACTGCAAAGTATCCGCAAGACTGACCACTTACATGTCGACAATGAATGGCCTTTTAAGCCCCTACGTTGAGCTTCATGACCTAAAGTCCATCCGTTCGTCTATCATTCACCCACCGTAGATCCTTGAACAGTTTTACCTGTCTTCAATATTGGATGATTATCTCTAAATCTGCTTTCCCCACACAAAGAAAACAACATGAATTAGAACGTACAAGGAATTTGTAACATCTGAGATCATTTAATATCATACTACCTCTTAACAGAGTATTTTCTTTCTTCGCAAGGGAACCTGGGTTGGAATTCAAGTGAATTAAATCGTTCATATCCGTACCTTCTTCGTACACCTTCACAGAAAGCTTATCGGCAGACCTACACTTATAACGCTAATTATCCGTATCTTGCATCCACACTTCCATTATATCAAAGTCTTGTCTTTTCAATATGTTCCCACCGATCAGAACCATTTTAGAGTTTTCCTCTCTTCTACCTTCTAGTATTTCCGAATTCACCTTAGAATCCTCTGATTCATTCTTTCGCTTACATTTAGTGTCACTTTGTCTAACATTTTCCATATTTCTTATCCTATTATATTTTTATACAATAGGTATACTACATAGAGAGTCTACCTCAAAAGATGCAATCGCTTTCTTTAATTTGCATTCATCATTTAAATTTCATTTCTATAAAGGAAAGCTGGAGAAACGGTGCCATCACACATTTCATCCTTTGCTTCCACAGATAATTCAAGTCTCTGCTTAAGTCTTTTGCACCAACCCTGCTATGCATCTTGTTTCACCGATTCCGGGAATTTCGTCTTGTCTCATCATACTGGCGTTCATTAGATTTGCTCCAAAGTACTTATGTGAATCAACTGTTTATATATTTATACTATACTCATTATTATCCATTGCTAAATTTTCGTATTTTTGTTTTTGTATCATATGCCAGGAAATTCATTTGAACGAGAGTGATTTTGTAAGAATTTAATGTCTATATAGCAATAGACAAACAAGACCTTCTCATTGCTGAATCTTTTTGTATCAGAAAAAAAACCAAGTTCACTGGAAATATGCTACCCATTCAACTGTTCATCATATATTGTTTTAAATACCATGTGATATGTGGTTATTCTCTAGTTTCTTTCTTTTATTTGTTCGTAACTATTAATAAATGAAACAATACTAATTCCTTTTTTTATTAGAATATTGTTCAGTATTTTTGTTGGTATGTTCGTTAAGTATTTTTGCAACTAATATATAACAACATTACCATATTTTATAGCTTATTAACTCTTACATTATAGATGAGATAGAAATCAAGTTAGTTTGTTACTACGGTATTCTATTATAGTAAGACTCTAGTGTAAAATTACTTTTAATTACATCGAATTTGGCATAAGTCGTACTTGGATGACAAAAATTGACCTTGGTGTAAGACGTCTTGCTTTGTATGCGACGCTGTGAATGAACTTGTAACGCCCGTGAGTATACACGCTTATCCTGCAATAGGGCCATCATGAGGGCCAGTTGAATCGGCGGAACTCCAGAAGTTCAAACTTGTATCGAATGTTTTCATGTCGAACAGGCTAACATAAGTCAAACTTCAGATGACAGATCCATTTTAATGTTGTTTCTAATCCTTAGATATTCTATAGTAATTATTCATTACTTCTCATATATAGTTATTTATTTCCTAATTTCCTTTCCTCGCTTGGCTATTTTTCCTGTTGGAGCTCGGTTGATATATTTATCGTAGGTCCAAAGAAGTTATCGAGAAAATGTAAACAAAAATTAAAATAGTAAGGATCATAATGGAGGTAAAAAGATATATTGTAGAAACATATGAAAGTGGCGTCCGCGTGACTGATTTTGCAGATTCATATTGTGTTTAGGGCAAGCGATGCCAGGATAAGTCATTCCCGGAAAACTCATATCAGACAACTCAACCTGGACAATTAAATCCAGGACAATTGATATATAAGCAAACTCAATACAGGTATACACATTTGATTTAAAAATAACCCACTTAAAGATACTTATTCATAAAGTAGATGGGCATTTTTTATATGTGTAACAGTGATCGATTAACTCTTTAAATATTGACTATCATCCATTGAATTTCATAGTTCAAGCTATTTACTGTTCGTCCAGCAAACAACTCACAAACGGTCGTCATAGCATTTCTATGAAGTTTTATTTTTATAAGTACCTCGTGTTTTCTCATTGTTACCCAACGATCGGCAAACAATTGATGATCAGTTGTTTTCTCAACCAGTTCCTCTTCACCCTGATATTCAGCCTAAAAGGTATATGATGGACTTCAAAAAAGCCGTCACGAATAACCTAATTTCAGGATATCCTAATACTGAGGTAACTGGTTGTTTTTTGTTTTTTTGTTTTTTCTCAAACCTCTATCGAAAAACTTGTCGTGCTAGATCCAGGATAATACAGAAGTAGTCCGTCTAAGGGTTAATTGTTTTACAGCACTTGCTTTAATCACCAATGACTGATATCATTGCTGCATACGAAGAAGTCATCGCCGATGATTGTTTATCACAAGAATTTTGGTTGTAATTTTAAGTGACATGCATAGGAATAGAAAATGAAGAGGCCATATAAGACCTTTTGTGGCTTCAATAATTCCAATTGAAATCTGGAATATTTCCGAGAGGACTTCAACCGGCAATACCAGAACTAAATTAATTACAGCCTGGGAGGCTTTTATAATGCCCTACGTGTAACTTTACTTAAAAAGTATGGTCCTTGACAGAAAATATCTTTGACAGTCTTTAATATTCTTAGTTTTATCCCCCCCTCCCCGACAAAATATTGTTCAATGTCTGTTCTTTTATTCTTACTTGATTTATCTTACAAAATTATATGATTACCCCTTAATACTTCTTATGAGATGTCCTATGTAATAGTTGACCCTGATATCAATCGTCCAGGTATGAGTTGTCCGATATGAGGTTTCCGAGACACCTGACATGATTTCGTAAGCTGGGAACTACAATTTCTACATACTAGAAAAATAAAATGTCCATCACTACAGCTAATGTTACTTAGGTGATAAAATTAAAAACAAAGTAAAAATCAATAGAGTTAGAGGAAGAGTAATTTTTTTTTATTTGTATAAACCCAAAAAAAACGATAGCAGGAGACAGTATTGTTATGGAAATGACATTTGAGACGTATAAAAAAAATTACATAGGATTTTTTGAAAAACGCGCCTGCAATAAGTGACGAACAGATTGAAGATAACTTTGAGAAGATGACTGGTATACATAGTTTAGGGAGGCTGAAAGTTCAGGCAAAGGCACTACTTTTGAATTTGTTACTGATACTTTGGAATTTGTAGAAGCTGCAGTTTTTATTCCCCAAAACGGATTCAAATGTTAAAAGACAAACCTGATTTTTCATGAAAATGACAAAATGGAATTATGTCACATCAAGAGGTAACGATTACAGGACGCCAGCCAATGAAGGCTAGGCTAGCAAGTGGTGATTTGAAATCCAAGCCACTTAGAGAATCCCCGGTTTTAAAAAGAAATGTGCAGAACTATTGAAACATTATGCGTGACGGTCAAATTAAATGTGTTAGTGATAAGAAAATTCTTCATTGAGTGGATAAAAGAGGTGTTTTTCCAGTTTCAAAAAATATTTAGAGTAGCTACAACTGTCTATGAGTGTCCTCCTTTTCATGAATAATGCTGCTGGTTACCCTCCAGCCTTAGGGTAGATTTTGTTGCCGTAATAATGACTTCATCGTTGTCTAGTTCTTGCCCCTAACACAACTCTCCAGTTCTATGGACCAACAGGTCAGTTCAAACTTCAAGAAGCTTTACACCAAAACACTGTATCAGAAGTGATTTGAAGTTACTTCAGACACTAGGTTAACCGCCAGAGAATGATAGAAGAGCCATTTCCATACCATCCTTATGTAGATCTCATAGGCAAACTCTGGCAGGAGTCACTTACAGGACTAGGAACTCTTCCTGGAGAAAATTGTGACCAGAAGCTGTAACTGAA